>NW_028270141.1:62079679-62380448 GCF_037043375.1 Chiloscyllium plagiosum
TGGGGCCTTGGAGGGAGGTGATGGGGGAACAGCATCATTCCTGAAGAAGGGCTTATGCCCGAAACATCGATTCTCCTGCCTCCTCGGATGCTGCCTGGCCTGCTGCGTTTTTCCAGCATCACATTTTTCAACTCTGGGCTCCAGCATCTGCAGTCCTCACTTTCTCCTAACATCTCAGCACTGTAAACTGTTAATAATGCCAACTAATAATGAGGTGTTGAGGGGAAGGAGAAGTGATTAGCAGTTCAGTGAGAAGAGGGTCAAGGGAACAAGAGTGAATCTCATAGGGCAGATGAGCTTGGAAAGGACATATCTGGGGTTATGGGAAAATCTAGAAACCGGGTAATATTCTTGGGACCTGGGTTGAATCTTGCCATGGCAGATGGTGGAATTTGAATTCACTAAATGTCTGGAATTAAGAGTCTAATTATGATCATAAATCCATTGCCGATTGTCATAAAAACCTGTCTGGTTCGAATATCTTTCAGGGAAAGGAACTGCAATCCTTACCTGGTCTGATCTAGATGTAGTTGACTCTTAGCTGCCCTCTGGACATTTAGGGATGAGTAAGAAATGCTGGCCTAGTCAGTGACCCCCTCACCCCATGAATGAATTTTAAAAGGTAGCTTAATATTAGCTTGGATACTTCTGTGCCCGAGTAATGTAATGCATATGCATAATAGTTAGTTTCAATAACAGTCTTTTGGATTCATCAATATTACAATATTCACCTCCAGTTTATGTTATGGGAGATGACATAAACATTGCCAGATCTAATGGCAAACTTGTGCCATATGGTAGCCGTGGTGACTGTCTACAATAAAATTCCAATACCTTAGTGATACATATTTGGAGCACAAATTGAAGACAAATTGGGCAGCAGCTTTGAACAAAGTGTGTTCTGACAAAGCAAGAGTTCCTTATATTTAAGCAGTCTTTGTGAGAACTTTGAGCTATACAAGTCTTTAGATATAATATTAACTGCCAAGAATGCTGAGCCAATTACTTTTTGATTAGCACATTAGTTCTTTCCAGACAAAATAAAGTTCCAGTGTTGCCTGAATTGAAATTAAAAAGGCTGAAGTGGACTCTTCAGCCAAACACAAAGCCAGAACAGTACAATGCAATACAGAAAGCTGTAAGGATAGAATGTTCTATTTTTGACAGTTGAAACATAAGTAACAGTATCTTATAAAAGACATCTTAAGAATTTTTGTTATACAGAAGGTACATTGACACAAATTCAGCAGTGTACAGCTGAAGGTTACAGTGCACAATCATGTATAGCAGAAACCACATCAAGTTTTACTCTTCCTGAATTACAACTGTTCAAACAACATATGTAGTTACATTTTACAGATCAAGTGATAGCTAATCTCATGAAAAGAACTCAAAATCTTGCTTTCCATCTTGCTTGCCATTAACACGGAGATGGTTGGCAGAATTAAGATATTCAACTTTTCCGTGGACAGGCAGAAAGATCCAGGTAGATCCAAAGTGTTCTCAAAGACTAGCTCAAAGTATTGATTAAATTCAAGATTAACATACCTTAGTTTGTATCATACAGACAGCAACCCCAAGAAACTATTTACCAACTTGCTGGAAGATGCCAAAGCAAAGGGAATGAAACTGACTTCTGAAGAGGAGCATCAGAAAGACATTTTAAGTTAGTCATCACCTCTATACTAATTAAAGTATAGTGTAGGACGGATTCTTGAAACAAAAAAGAGGCATACCATTTTCACATTACTTGAGTATGTGATTAGGAAGCCATACTGATAAACCAACCACAACAACTGCATTCCTTAGGTATAGTCTATACTATTGGTCCTGTCGGAAAACTGCGTAAAATCAACAAAATCTTTAGCAGATGCGATTTGTTGCATCTACCCAACAACTGTCCAGCTTTTCTTGATATATGTAAGACAGGTTAGTTTCAAGGACTGTTACAGTCATCGAGATGTACAGTATGGAAACAGACTCTTTGGTTCAACTCATCCATGATGACCAGATATCCCAACCCAATCTAGTCCCATTTACCAGCAATTGGCCCATACCCCTCTCAGCCCTTCTAGATCCCTTTAAATGTTGTAATTATACCAGCTTCCACCACTTCCTATGGCAGCTCATTCTATACACACGCCATCCTCTGTGTGAAAAAGTTGCTCCTTAGGTCCCTTTTAAATGCTACCCTAGCCAGTGACACCCTCATCCCATGAATGAATTTTAAAAGAGAGCATTCACCCTAAACCTGTGCCCTCTAGTTCTGGACTTTCTCATTCTAGGGAAAAGACCTTGTCTATTTATCCTATTCATACCCCTCATGAATTTATAAGCCTCTATAAGGTCACCCTTCAGCCTCCGATGCTCCAGGGAAAACAATTCCAGCCTATTCAACATCTCCCTATAGCTCAAATCCTCCAACCCTGGTGAAAGGTGCAAGATGTCGGTGTGGCAGCAGCCTCTCTGGACCAAGAGCTACTAAATTCCAGGAGAAACAGGAAACTCAGTGTTTGCAGACACTGTTACAGTCTACCAACACTGCTATAGCCCAGGAAGCAGCTGAAAACGTACCGAGATGGAAAGCTGCGGCAGGAGCTACGCAATCTCGGCTTGCTTTGAATACCAGGTCTCCAGTCCTCGGCCTCGCTTGATGCTAGTCGCTGGGTCGGAAACGGTGTGCAAGGAGGCGGAAGTGCGTTGAGCATGGAGGAATTCTCAGTTTGCTGCAGAGGCCAGGCCCCCAGTCCTCAGCCTCACTTGATGCCAGTAGCCGGATGTTGACTCATCAAAAGTGGTGTGCGAGGGGACAGAGGCATGGTAAGCTTGCAGGAGTCCTAAAATCCAACCCTAACTTGCCAGCTCTACTGTCCATTCTGCTCTCCAATGTCTACTCCCTAGACAATAAACTGGACTGCATCAGACTGACGCCTAATTGTGAGTTCAGAGACTGCTGCGTTCTTGTTTTCATGGAAACTTGGCTTAGTGACAGAGTTTCAGACACTGCCATCCAGCAAAATGGACTCTCCTTGTTTCATGCTGACAGAAATGCAGCTCTATGCAATAAGGCTCAGGGTGGGGTCTGTGTGTCTACATCATCACAAAATCGTGCAAAGACTCTGTGCTAGTCTCCAGTTACTGCTCATCACTGGTGGAGTTTGTGACTGTTAGATGCAGACCATTTTAGTTGCCACAGGAATTCACTGCTGTCCTTATAGTCAGGGTGTATATTCCTCCTAGTGCTAATGTAAGGAGGCATTCTATGAACTGTATGTGGCTGTCAGCGGACTGCAGCGCGCACACCCTGATGGACTGTTTATTGTTGCCGGAGATTTCAACCATGCAAATCTCAAGACTGTGCTCCAGCAAGTGGACTTTGTGACGATAGGGGCGAACACACTGGATCTGGTTTATACAAACATCCCCAACACATACAGGGCAGGGCCCCGGCCCTACCTCAGCTCCTCAGACCACATCTCTGTTTTGCTAATCCCAGCATTCAGCCCGCTCATCAGACGTGTCAAACCGGTTCTGAAGCAGGTGAAAAACTTGTCTGCAGGAGCGATTCAAGACTGTTTTGAGTGTACATCTGGCATGTGTTCAGGGAGGTGGTCCATCAACTTAGAGGAGTACACGGCGTCAGTGATTTGCTACATTAGCAAGTGTATTGATGTCGTCATTGTGTCCAAGACCATCCCTTCTCACCCCAACCAGAAACCGTGGATGATCACAAAGGTGTGTGTGCTGCTGAGGACCTTCAGAGCAGATGACAAAGCGGCCCTAACAACAGCGAGGGCCAACCTGACCCAAGCCATCAAAGAGGCAAAGCGTGCACTCGCACAGAGAATACACAGTCACTTTCAGGACAGCGGCGGTATGCGGAGCATGTGGAAGGGTATCCAGGCCATCACCAACCACAGAACAGCATCACCTTCCTCCCGGATGAATTGACCAACTTTTATGCACGGTTTGAGGCATAAAATGATGTGGCAGTGAGGAAGTCCACACCCCACCCCCCTTCCCTATGACCAGGTTCTGTGTCTTACCAGGGCTGATGTGAGGAAAACCCTATGCAGAGTCAACCCACATAAGGCTGCTGGACCAGATAACATCCCTGGCAGAGTGCTCAGAGGGTGCTCTGACGTACTGGTGGATGTTCTCATGGATATCTTTAACATCTCCCTGAGCTGCGCCATAGTTCCAACATGCTTCAAGGCTGCTACCATTGTCCCCATGCCAAAATAGTCTTCAGCATCCTGTCTCAATGACTACCTCCTCTTTGCGCTGACACTCACCATGGAGTGTTCCGAGAGGCTCGTGATGAAGCATATTAAGACTCTGCTGCACCCCTTACTGGACACCCTGCAGTTTGCATATTGACCAAACTGCTCAACAGATGATGCCATTTCCACCAACCTCCATCTGGCCCTCACCCACCTGGAGAAGAAGGACACCTATGTCAGACTACTGTTCAGAGACTTCATTTCTGCATTTAACACTATCATTCCCCAGCACCTGATTGGAACACTGAGTCTGCTGGGCCTAAATACTTCCCTTTGTAACTGGATCCTGGACTTCCTGACAGGAGACCTCAGTCAGTCTGGATTGGAAACAGCATCTCCAACACCATCACACTGAGCGTGGGGCTCCCAGGGCAGTGTGCTCAGTCCACTGATGTTCAGCCTGCTGACACACAACTGTGCAGTGATGCATAGGTTGAATCACATCATCAAGTTTGTTGATGTTACAACTGTAGTGGGTCTTATCAGCATGAACGATGAGTCAGCATACACAGAGAAGGTGCAGCAGCTAACGGACTGGTGCAGAGCAAGGAACTATCATTCTCCGCTAAACATCGATGGCTCCCTCGTGAAGATCATGAAGAACACCAAATTTCTTGGTGTACACCTGGCGGAGAATCTCACCTGGATCCTCAACACCAGCTCCATAGCCAAGAAAATCCAGCAGTATCTTTACTTTCTGTGTAGGTTGAGGAAAGCCACCCCCTTCTAAAAAAAATCCTCATCACATTCTTCAGAGGGTTCATTGAGAGTACCCTGAGCTGCTGCATAACTGCCTGGTTTGGGAATTGCACCATCTCGGATCCAAGACCAGACAATGGATAGTGAGGATAGCTGAGAGGATCATTGGGGTCTCTGTTCCCTCTATTACACCACACACTGCATCCGAAAGGCTAAGAGCATTGTGGAAGATCCAACACACCCCTAACTTAAACTCTTCTCCCTCCTGCCATCTGGCAGAAGATACTGGAGCATTCGGTCTCTCATGGCCAGACTGTGCAAAGGTTTCTTCCCCCAAATCATTAGGCTGCTTAACACAGTATGATCGGACTCTTTCCCATCTGAAATTCTGTGCACAACTTTGAATTGCTGCTCAAAAGTGTCTATTATTTTTCATTCTTCTATTACACTATGACTTGAGTGTTTTGCACTTCTTATGCACTTTATGCCGTGTACGAGTGTGTAGTCTGTGCCGTCCGTGTAGCATCCTCGGTCCTGGAGGAATGCCGTCTCATTTTTACTGTATCAGTTGTATAATATAGAAGTGACAAATAAAAGGCTACTCCACTTTAACATCCTTGTAAATTTTTCTGAACCCGTTGAAGTTTCACAACATCCTTTGGATAGGAGGGAGACCAGCACTGCACACACTATTCCAAAAGTGAACTAACCAATGCCCTGTACTGTAGGGTTTGTATCTCTAAGAAATCTCTTTCAAAGGCCAAGCTAGATCCTAGAATAAAACACAGGTGGAAAACGAATGATGGACCACCACAAAACTGGCAGCAAGGAAAGTGTAAGAAGGTGCAGAAATGCAAACAAGTTAATGGAGGTTCAGAGTCAACCAAGTGAAAGGCAAATTTCAGAAGATGACCAAGTTTACCTCATGCAACATGTTGATGATAACAAATGATCTGATGCTATTACAACCTTAAATATCATAGTAGAGAACTCAGACTAAAAGCTAAAATCAGCACAGGCACTAGTACCAGCATATTACCATCACCCATCCTGAAAGAGACATGCCTCAACAAAGGGCGCTCCATGGTACAACATACAAGAGTCCATTTTCACTGTATGTAATAGATGACAAATTACATGCACTAACAGAATCACACTGCAGTGCCAATTTGCAAGCCAATCTTGGCTTCCCAAAATCTTCCTGGTAAAAATTAGTGATTCAGTAGTGGTAGGACCACCAGAATTCACAGATTGTCACAATTAATGAGATTCAAACCTCATCCACTGTGGTGGAGTAGACCACAAATGATGCAATTAATTCACCCAAAGATCTACAAGGTTGCAAGCCATATCCAAGGATGATTAAGCCTGATACATTGAGCACGATTACACAGACCATACAATAACCAAATTATTGCTTTAAATTATGAATTTAAAGATGTTCTCAATGTTAATGACTTACGTTGCCTCCGGACAAAATTGTGAACAGTTGCACTTGACAACTGCCATATATGCGCAACTACGAGAGTAACAGAGTGGAAGTTGTACCCAACTTCATTTTTTCCATGCAGAGACAGAGACAACCTTGATATATCATGACAAGTTTTTTTGTCAAGGACAAACTAATCCTGATACTAAAAGCATTACAGTATGATACCATGCCAATGTTATACTAGGAGTACATGGATATTGAATACACAAAATTACTGGCACGTGAGATAATGTACAGGGTAGGGATGAGTCAAGATATGTAATGACTTGTGAATGCACGTGAAGCGTGGCATACATATCAACCCCAACAGAGGGAGCCTGTACATGATGAATACACGATGTTCCATCCACTGCTTGGATGAAAGTGGGAACAGACTAATTCACCATGTATGAGGAAGATTACATCCTTGTGATGGACTTCTTCTAAATATCTCATTTATTTGACAACTTAGCAACACCACAAACATGACATGATGAGCGCTATTTTCACTTTATTCAGATCAATTAGTATCTGACAACAGATTGCAACAAATTGCCCAATCTTTTCAAGACACACAAAGTAGCGAGTGACCATATTGCATTGTCAATGCATTATCCACACTTAAGCAGTGAGCAGAATATAAGAAAGTGGTTTTCATCTCAAGTGTTGTGACAACGTGAGAAATGTGCCATGAAATTTTCAGCGTTATTTTACCTGCATGTTGGTGCTGTGTCCGTGTTTCTGATCTCCCCCAGAATCTCAGTGTCTATTATTGAAGGCAGTATCTGCTTACACCAGGCACCCCTGTCGACCGTGCATGCAGTATGAAAAATGTGGGTGTGCCAGGGAATTGTTTGTTTCATTGAAGTGTTCACTGATACTGAAAATGTTGAGAAACAATGATGTAAGGTATAGAGCATCAAATCAACGATCAGTGAGTGTCAAGAAACAAAGCAAATTTTTCAGTTTGTCGAACATTCAGAGATGATATTACACACCTCTGGAGCAAGTGGAACCTTGAAACCAGGTCTCCTGGCTCAGAGGTAGAGACACTATCACCGTACTACAACAGCACCATTTACTTTTACATTACATTGTTATGTGCATGATGGAGAAGCAATTATCATTCCCAACATATCTTATGTTTAGCAGGACACTGTCAACGAATTTGCATAGCAAGCAATTGTTTAATCTTCTGAGATACAGGACATTCTTTAAACACAGAAGAGAGTGAAAAAGATACATGATGAGTGCAATTAGTGAACTACCGGCATTACGGTCTCAGAGAGCACAAATTGGATACAAATGCCTATATATCAGTCAAAGTTTATAGAATATGCAAGTACAAATACATGCACACCAGCAAATTCAAACAACTAAAAAAGTTTAGTCTGAAATTTTACATCCAAATTACATAATGTAGCTGTAGAGCATATTACAGGGAGAAGATTTCAGACATTTAAAGGAATATTTCAGAATAAGCATATTCCTACTGTAAAAAGAATTCTAAAAGGGAGGACCCACCGTTCATCATTAAATAAAGACGTTAAGGGAAGCATTAAAGCATAAAAGACTATGTATCAAGCTCTTATGATATAAAGTCATTACTGATCATGGTCTTAAATTATAAAGGAATTAAAGTCAGTTAAAACTAATGCATGGCACATCATTGGTGCACAAAAAGAGAGTGAGGAAGAACACTCTGGCAATGATGAATGTGTGGTGATGTTGATGACAGCAATCAATGGCAAGAAGAGCAAGTTACCAAACTGTTACAACAAACAATAGCATGTAAATAAAACGAAAATCACTGCGGATGCTGTAAATCAGCAACAGAAAACAGAAGTTGCTGGAAAAGCTCAGCAGGCCTGGCAGCATCTGTGGAGAGAAATCAGAGTTAATGTTTTGAATCGAGTGACCCTTCCTCAGAACTGGAAAGAACAACCTGTACCTCTCTGGATATATAATCACCAGACCAGGTCAGGTTGTCAAACCTTCAAATCATTACAATAAAGTTTGACACATTAATCTTGTAAACTCTGTTTTACCTATTTGTACAGTTGTAGAATTGACAAAATGTGCCAAAGTATAGCTATATGTATGTTTGGAAAAAGTTTTAATCTTGAAGAAAAAAATAATAAAAATAACGTCAAACATATATTCTCATATGTAGTATGTTTAAAAGGAAGAGTCCCTTGTAATGACAGGAATATCCAGATTAATAGTCCTTCAAGAACCTGAGGTGTTAGATTTTTAATCTGAGACCCACTGTTGGCCTGTGTCCTAAGCTGTAGCACACTTTGTTGATATCTTTGAATTCTCAGTAAATGATTACTTCCCAGTTTGTTTTCTTACCAGCTGCTGACATGACAAGAGAAACAGGCAGGCAGTGAGAAAATGTATTTTTTCTTTCTTCTCTTTGCTGCTCAGGAGCAGCTGTGCAATATCCATTCAGTATCTATTCCTGAGCTTAGCTCCATTGTCTGTTTAAACTGACTAACTGGCTGGTGAGCCTTTTAATTCTAAATAACGTGAAACTAGTGTACGCATGTAAGTTTATCAAGAAATTTATATCCTTGACTATGATGCAGTTGCCCTGATTTCAATGCCTTTTAGATAAAATTGTAATATTAATGCAGATGGTTTTGATTATTCTAAATTGGACTCTCAAAGCATGATGCAATCTGTGGTCAGGTGATCACTGCAACAAATTTAGGTACATTATTCTTCAGTTTTATAAACTGTTTAGTCCATTAAAGGTCTCAGGTGTAACTAGCAACAATGGTAGTTAAAATCTGATGTCCACATTCGTCTGTGTCATAGCAATATGTTTATCCTTGTGCAAAGCAAAAGACTAAAAATTCAAGCATACCCAACAATGGGTAGACAGGACGCATGGATTAATCTCAACTCCTGACTATGCCCAAAGTATATTTGGCCTAGATCTGCAATACCATTGATTCAGACAGTTCATTGCCTCAGAAAAGTTGCAAATCTGGGTATCATAATACTGCTGAACTGGAATAGGCAGCCAATATTGATGCCTCATGATGACTCCTCTCAAAACTTAAAGATCCATCTGTGTGCACTGTAGTGACACTTATGATGTGGACATGCTGATTTTGGACTAGGATGGACAAAGTTAAAAATCACACAACACCAGGTTATAGTCCAACAGAATGATTTGGAAGTACAAGCTTTCGGAGTGCGACTCCTTCATCAGGTTGCTAGCAGAGTAAGATTATAAGACACAGAATTTATAGCAAACTGTCATAGTGGAGGGTTTATACCCAAAATATCATTCTCCTGCTCCTCGGATGCTGCTTTGACCTGTTATGCTTTTCCATCACCACACTCTTGACAAAAGATCATAGTGTCATACAACTAATGCCATATATTGAATAAACCTGTTAAGTCTTTCATCTTTTAGCAGGGGTCAGGTTTTGATTCATTAATATGTAAACTTCTTTCAAGTCACATTCCTGAGATAACTTAAGATTTTATCAAAAAAAAGTGACAATGCATTAAAGGTGTGAGGTTAGAGTCTGTATGTATTCCAGTCCCCCTCTCAGGCACGCACACGCCTCCCACATTCACACTCATGCGCACACACTCCAGCAGGCATATACTCTATCACAATTTTGCACACACTCTATAAAGCATGCACATACACAAACACTCACACTCTCTCCCTCTTCCCCCCCCCACAAACACACTCTCTCTCTCCCTCTCTCTCCCTCACCTGCACGCACACACACATATAAAAGTCTACAGGGTGAATTTGCATTTGCAGAATTGTATTTGAAGATAAATTCTATTTTGTTCAAAAAACATACGTTCCACAGGCAGTCAATGTTTGTTTTATAATCTTTGTGACATTGTATAAATTCCTACTTTGGTAATAGAACCAGTCTGACTCAAGATTGGAATACACACAGACTCTAACCTCACTCCTTAAATGCATTGTCTGAGCCGAGATGAAACAAAGAACAAAGGAAATTATTGCAAACGAACAGGCCCTATCGCCTATTTTCAAAAAATCTGTATCTTTCTGCTCCATGCCCATTCATGTATTTTTATACATTTTAAATGACACTATTGTGCCTGTTTCTACCACCTCCATTGGCAATGCATTCCAGGCACTCACCACCCTCTGCGTAAAGAACTTGCCACGCATATCTTCCTTTGAATTTGTGACCCCTAGTAATTGAGTCCCCCACTCTGGGAAAAGGTTTCTTGTGATCCACCCTGACTATACCTCTCATGAATTTTTAGACCTCAATCAGGTCTCCCCTCAACCTCCATCTTTCTGATGAAAATAATCCTAACTACTCAACCTCTCTTCATAGCTAGCGCCCTCTATACAAAGCAACATCCTGATGAACCTCCTCTGCACCCTCTCCAAAGCATCCACATCCTTTCGGTAATGTTGTGACCAGAACTGTACGCAGTATTCCAAATGTGGCCAAGCCAAAGTCCTATGCAACTGTAACATGACTCAATACCCTGTCCGATGAAGGAAAGCATGCCATAAGCCATCTTGATCACTCTATTGACCTGCATTGCCACCTTCAGGTGGCAATGGACCTGAACGCCCAGATCTCTCTGTACATCCATTTTCCCCAGGGCTTTTCCATTTACCATTAGTTCAGTCTTGAACTGGATCTTCTAAAATGCATCACCTTGCATTTGCCTGACTGAAGTCCATCTGCCATTTCTCCGCCAAACTCTCCAATTACTCTATATTCTGCTAATTCTCTGACTGTCCCCTTCATTATCTGCTACTCCACCAATCTTAGTGTTGTCTGCAAACTTGCTAATCAGACCACCTATACCTTACTCCAGATCATTTATGTATATCACAAACACCAATGGTCCCAGCGCAGATCACTGTGGAACGCCACCGGTCACAGTTCTCCATTTTGAGAAACTCCCTTCCATTACTACTGTCTCCTGTTACCCAACCCGTTCTCCAGCTAGTACGCCCTGGACCCCATGTGACTTCACTTTCTCCGTCAGCCTACCATGGGGAACCTTATCAAATGCCTTACTGAAGTCCATGTATATGACATCTACAGCCCTTCCCTCATCAATCAACTTTGTCACTTCCTCAAAGAATTCTATTAAATTGATTAGGTTAGATTAGATTACATTACAGTGTGGAAACAGGCCCTTCGGCCCAACAAGTCCACACCAACCCGCCGAAGCGCAACCCACCCATACCCCTACATTTACCCCTTACCTAACACTATGGGCAATTTAGCATGGCTAATTCACCTGACCTGCACATCTTTGGACTGTGGGAGGAAACCGGAGCACCTGGAGGAAACCCATGCAGACACGGGGAGAACGTGCAAACTCCACACAATCAGTCGCCTGAGGTGGGAATTGAACCCGGATCTCTGGCGCTGTGAGGCAGCAGTGCTAACCACTGTGCCACTGTGCCACCCAGGTGGCACGGTAAGACATGACCTTCCCTGCACAAAACCATGTTGCCTATCACTGATAAGCCCGTTTTCTTTCATATGGAAATAGATCCTATCCCTCAGTATCTTCTCCAGCAGCTTCCCGACCACTGACATCAGACTCACTAACCTATAATTACTTGGATTACCTTTGCTCCCCTTCTTAAACAAGAGAGCAACATTAGCAATTGTCCAGTGCTCTGGGACTTCACATGTGTTATGAATGCTGCAAAGATATCTGTTAAAGCCCCAGCTATTTCCTCTCTCATTTCCCTCAGTAACCTGGGATAGATCCCATCCAAACCTGGGGACTTGTTTACCTTAATGACTTTTAGATTACCAACATTTCCTCCCTCCTTATGCCAACTTGACCGAGAGTAATCAAACACTTATCCCTAACCTCAACATCAGTCATGTCCCTCTCTTCGGTGAATACCAACACAAAGCACTCATTAAGAATCTCACCCATTTTCTCTGACTTCACGCATATCCTCCCTCCCTTGTCCATGAGAGGGCCAACCCTTTCTCTCGTCATCATCTTGCTCCTTATTTATGAATAAAAGGCTTTTAGATTTTTCTTAACCCTGTTTGCTAAAGATATTTCATGACTCCTTTTAGCCCTCTTATGTCCTCGTTTTATATTGGTCCTCCTTCCCGATATTCTTCCAAAGTTTCGTCTGTTTTCAATCACATAGACCTCATATGTGCTACCTTTTTCCTCTTAGCTAGTCTCACAATTTCACCTGTCATCCATGGTTCCCTAATCTTGCCATTTCTGTCCCTCATTTTCATAGGGACATGTCTGTCCTGCACTCTAATCAACCTCTCTTTAAAAGCTTCCCACATATCAAATGTGGATTTACACTCAAACAGCTGCTCCCAATCCAAATTCCTAAGCTCCTGCCGAATTTTACGATAGTTGGCCTTTCCCCGATTTAGCACTCTTCCTTGAGGATCACTCTCGTCTTTGTCCATGAGTATCCTGAAACTTATGGAATTGTGATCACTATTCCCAAAATAATTCCCTACTGAAACTTCAACCACCTGGCCAGGCTTATTCCCCAACACCATGTCCAGTATGGCCCCTTCCCGAGTTGCATTATTTACATACTGTTCTATATCCCTCTTGGATGGTCATTACAATTTCTGCTCCATCTAAACCTCTAAAACTAAGTGAATCCAAGTCAATGTTGTGAAAATTAAAATATCTCATCACCAGTACTCTGTTGCTCCTACACCTTTCCATAATCTGCCTCTATCTCATGTTTGTTGTTGAGAGGCCTGTAGTACAGCCCCAACATTGTTACCACACCCTTCCTGGTTCTGAGCTCTGCCCATATTGCCTCACTGCTCAAGTTCTCCATAGTGCCCTCCTTCAGCACAGTTGAGATCGACTCTCTGACCAGTAATACAACTCCTCCACACCTTTTACCTCCCTCTCTATCCTGCTTGAAGCACCTATATCCTGGAATATTTAGTTGCTAATCACGCCCTGCCCTCAACCAAGTCTCAGAAATAGCAATATCATCATACTCCCAGGGACTAATCCAAGCCTTACCTACTACACTTTTTGCATTAAAACAAACGCACCTCAGAAAACCTGTCCCTTCACATTCATTATCTGCTTCCTGCCTACTCTTCCCCTTAGTCACGTTGACTTCATTATCTAGTTCTATACAGGGTTTAGTTACTACCTCCTGTTACTGTTTACTAACCTTCTCATTTGGTTCCCATTCCCCCTGCCACATTAGTTTAAATTCTCCCCCACAGCATTAGCAAAACCACTCCCCAAGGACGTTGGTTCCAGTCCTGCTCAGGTGTAGACCATCCGTTTTGTAATAGTCCCACCTCCCCCAGAACTCGTCCCAATGTCCCAAAAATCTGAAGCCCGTCTCTAAAGTCATTCATTCATCCTGCCTATTCTTTCATTTCTACTCTGCCTAGCAAGTGGCACTAGTAGCAATCCTGATATTACTATCCTACTTTTTAACTTGGCTCCTAACTCCCTACCTTCTGCTTGTAGGACCTCATCCCATTTATTACCTATATCATTGGTGCCTGACTGTTCACCCTACCCCTTCAGAATATACTGCAGCTGATCTGAGACATGCCTGACTATGCATCTGGGAAACAACATACCATTCTGAAGTCTCGTTTTCGACCACAGAGCCACCTATCCACTCCCCTTACAATTGAATTTCCTGTGACTATAGCCCTTCCATTCTTTTTCCCGCCCTTCTGTACAGCAGAGCCAGCCATGGTGCTGTGAACTTGGCTACTGCTGCCTTCTCCTGGTGGGCCATTTCCCCCAACAGTATCCAAAACACTATACCTGTTTTGGAGAGAGATGACTGCAGGGGACACTTGCACTGCCTTCTTGCTCATTATCTGCCTTTTGGTCACCCATTCTCTTTCTCCCTCAGCAATCCTAATCTGCGGTGTGACCAATTCACTGAATGTGCTCTCCATGACCACCTCAGCATCCTGGATGCTCCAAAGTCAGTCCACCTGCAGCTCCAGTGCCGTCATGTGGTCTAACAAGAGCTGCAGCTGGACACACTTCCTGCACGTGAAGGTGTCAGGGACATCAGCTGCGTACCGGAGTTCCCACACTGAGCAAGAGGAGCATAGCATGGGTTATGGGATCTCTTGCCATTTTTACTCTTAAGCTTAACTTAATCCAAATATAATATGTAATATGTACAGGCGGCACGGTGGCACAGTAGTTAGCACTGCTGCCTCACAGTACCAGAGACCTGGGTTCAATTCCCGCCCTCAGGCAACTGTCTGTGTGGCGTTTGCACATTCTCCCCGTGTCTGTGTGGGTTTCCTCCAGGTGCTCCGGTTTCCTCCCACAGTCCAAAAATGTGCAGGTTAAGTGAATTGGCTGTGCTAAATTGCCCGTAGTGTTAGGTGAAGGGGTAAATGTAGGGGAATGGGTCTGGGTGGGTTGGTCTTCGGAGGGTCAGTGTGGATTTGTTGGGCCGAAGGGCCTGTTTCCATGCTGTAAGTAATCTAATCTAATTACAAATAAATAAATGAAATGAAATTTTAAAAAAACTTTCCAACCACCCTGCTTACCAGCACATGATAAAAAAGAAAACAAAAATCCTTACCTTATTAATACAACACAGAGTCTTTTTCTTTTTGGTTAGAGGAGAAGGATGGGTGTGTGGGAGACACTATACATTTAGTGTCTCAGGTTTAGCCACTATCCAAATACATCAGTTCACTCACCTTCTCAGAGTGCAAATCGACCACTCCTACTCAGCTCCACTGCCGAAATCTTAAGTTATCTCGGGAATGTGACTTGAAGGAAGTTCTGGGATTTACATATTAATGAATTGAAACCTGCAACCCATTCTAAAAGATGAAAGACTTCACAGCAAGCTAGTTTTGTTCAATATATGGCATCAGTTGTATGACATTATGATCTTATGCTGTAAATTCTATGTCCTATGATTCTATTCCGCTAGCTACTTGATGAAGGAGCAGTGCTCCAAAAGCTTGTAATTCCAAATAAACCTGTTGGACTATAAATGCGTGATTTTTAACTTTGTAGTGATACCCTCTGTGCTCAAACCCTGGAGTGATGTGTGAATTCATAACCTCAAACTCCAAAGCATATTAGTACGGCAGACTGGTTCATCAAGGGTGGTAATAGGGGCAGAATCTGGGCTCAGTATTTCCATTTTTTTACGTTCTATGAGGCTTCCTAGCATTCAAAAAGGTGCCTGTGAAGCACTTTGGCAGTGTCTTCTTACCATCTTGGTAAAGGAGTGCCACCAATCAACTGCCAGCAGAATCCGTGTGCTATGTGAGGGCCCAGAAGGCAGTGGCTTTGACTTTAGCTGTGAGACATTCATCTTTCTAAATTGTCGAACTTTGGTGATAGCTACTTAGGAACTTGTACTTAGGGCAAGTAATGCCGTTAAGTATCATGTTATGCAAGAAAGCAGATGGGAGAGAAATAAACAAGACATTGCTTCAAGATGCTGGATCAGTGGTGCTGGAAGAGCACAGCAATTCAGGCAGCATCCGAGGACAGGCAAAATCGACGTTTCGGGCAAAAGCCCTTCATCAGGAACGATGAAGGGCTTTTGCCCGAAACGTCAATTTTGCCTGTCCTCGGATGCTGCCTGAATTGCTGTGCTCTTCCAGCACCACTGATCCAGAATCTGGTTTCCAGCATCTGCAGTCATTGTTTTTACCTCATTACTTCAAGATGATTGAATATAAAGTTTTGGACCGGATATATGACATTAAGCTTTATTGAAATTGCAAGTAATTGAGCTGGACATTAAACACTTTTGGAGATATTAAAGGAACAGCTTGTATGAAAATAGTTTTTACCAATTTGAACACCTCCCTGTTGTTTGTTTGTAACATAAAATTAAGAGACAAAGAAATCTCGGGGGCGTTCTTTACGACAGTACTTTTCAGCCATCGTGAATTTGGTGGAATATTGGCACTGTGTTTGTCTCCACTGCAATGGAAAATGATGTATTTGCATATTATTGTTTTATATCTAGTATTATGTGCGTGCATGTGCCTTTGGAGTACAGTTCTGTAAGCATTAAGGTTTGTGTACAGTTGCAAGTGTGCATTGTTGTTTGGGTGCAGGATTGTTTGCATACAGAGTTGTATGTATGATGGGTTGTAGGTGTGCAGTGTTGTTTCAGCAGTATGGTTTGTATGCAGTCCTGTGTGTGAGCACTCCAGTGCTGTTTGTGTGAAATTCAAAGAGGTATGCAATGCTGTTTGTGTAAAGTGTGATTTGTCTGAATATTTTTTATGTGTGCAGTGCAATTGAGCACAGTTCTGTTTACATACAGTCCCAAATTACATAACTGCTTTTTGTATGCAGTGTCGCAGTTGACTGCCAACTCCAGACTATTTCAACAAAGATTAAGTTGCAGATGTGGACTCACTCAAGGTTACGTACAGTGTTCCCAGATAATGATCACATTTTCAGAAGACAATAATTTATTTTTCATATTTAACATACAATTCATACATACATCACCATAGATGGGAATGTTGCACATGACCTATGGTTATTCTATGAGCCATGGCTTTTAGAGATAATTTCATGACAACAGAACTGCCTGCAGTGAGACTGGAAAAGCAAGCCTATGCAGCTATTGCACTTAATGAAAAAGATATGTCGGAAAATATCAGAGGAAAATCATGCCATGTATTGTTGCTATGAATACTGATATTCTACAAGTGCAAAAAACCTTTGGCTAAAATTTTATTCCTCCTGTTTAATGGAAAGCAATTTTTTCACAGTAGGTTTCTTCAAATTTCTACTTCAGCAAGATGCAAAAGTAGTGCTGTCTAATCAATATTCATCTCTGCAAATTAAATCACTTCAGTTTTCTTTTTCTGCCTGTGAAATTACATTGTAAAGCTGAGAAGCAAAACCTCAAACTGGTCCAAAGATTCCAATTCTATTCTCTCCATTGCAACAATTTGCAGAAATGCTTAAAGTGCTTTCAGCTGTTTGCAAATCAGAAAGTCAGGGTTATTGCTGGTCTGCAAATGATTCATAGAATCCCTGCAATGTGGAACCAGGCCATTTGTCTAAACAAGTGCACACCAACCCTGTGAAGAGTAACCCACCCGGACCCAATTCCCTACCCTATTACTCTACATTTACCTGTGACTAATGCACCTCGCCTACACATCCCTGAACACTATGGGCAATTTAGCATGGCCAATTCACCTAACTTCTCATCTTTGGACTATAGGAGGAAACCAGAGCACCCAGAGGGAACCATGCAGACATGGGGGAGAATGTGCAAACTCCACACAGACAGTTGCCCAAGGCTGGAATCGAACCCAAGTCCCTGGTGCTGAGAGTCAACAGTGCTAACCACTGAACCACTATGTTTCTGCTGGATTTGTCCCTTACCGCTGCTCCTATTTCTCCCCTTCAACAACACTTCCAGCCCCTTCTCTCAGACTCCTCTCTCTTGCTGCTACTTGAGTAGAATGCCTGTGAGTGAGAGTATTTGGGAGATTACAAACTTACATCCACAATAAGTAGCCACATTTGAGTAATTGCTGGTGGGATGAGGGAGTTGGAAATGTCACTGAGTACTGGACGAACAGGAAACAAAGTTGTGAAGGAGATGAGGAGAGAGCATCGACCCAAGCTGGAAGGGAGGTGATAGGAGAAAAAGAATACCAGGCTAAATTCGAGTGATGAAGGGTAGAGATCGAAGGTGAAATTAATTTGAAGAAGAGGGGCGGAGGGTGCAAGTGGAGAATGTTTGAAATCAGGTTAAGAAGTAGAAACTGGGAGAGGTGGAGGGAGGAGGAGAGTTTGTAAGGAATGTCTGTTTGAATTGATGAGAGAGTGAAGAATATTCCAGTAGCTGTGTTATGCTGTCTTTAAAGTGAAAAGAGCTTTAACCTGCTCATTTTAAGCAGTTATGGCACTTTTATTGGGTAACCACCTCTCTCAAGGTTGCCTGGCTCCTGACTAGCTAGTCACTGTAAACGAATGTCATATTCCATGAGAAAGTAAGGGTTACCACCATGAAGGGCTGCAACTGTGTTCAGATAACCCTGGTTAATCATCAGGATTGACCAAACTGACCAAATATACATTTGATGAATACTGTGGGTTACTTTTCTCCTCTTCCTGACAAAAAAAGCCACCTGAGATCTGACAACTGTCACAGCAGCATAGTTTATGCATTAAAAAAAGTTGGATCCTTTGCATAAGCTATGGCCTTGACATTTAGAGAAAGGGATGTGTGACTAGAGATCAAAAGCAACTTGGCAAGTGCGAGGACACAAAAGTGCTATTGGATTAAACAACAGGACCTGTTTGTAATTTCTTGTCAAATTGAGCACCTATCTGAAGGTCAAAAAGGCAGACCAGCGACATGGGGGAGCTGTGATGTTAGTAATTGGATACCAAGGAATATCGATAATCAAAGCAGAAAATGAAGTGGTGGGGGGGGGGAGAGGACACAAATCAGCAGGAGGCTGATGGTTTCCTTGAGTGGCCATTGGCAGCATTGTGGTGGAAGCCACAGAGTGGGCTGGCCAAGATACTTATCTTTTTAGTGCAAGCAGTTCCCTGAATTTTTAGTTTAACCACCCAAGGACTTTCAAATTCATACACTCCCCCAGTTTTCTTCCCACCAGCTATATTGAAAAGCTGGTTGCTTAAGAAACAAACACTTAATTAAGATAATATTTTCCATTCTTTGTGGGATTCCATGTAGGCAGTAAATGTTCTAATTATGTAATAAACCTTGTATAAATGATGTGACAGGTCTGTAATTTATTTCTACACTTGCTGTTCATTTGTGTGCAAGCAAGCAGCTATAGTGCTTCCATAATTACCAGCCACAATGTCATTTCTGTTGCGTAGCTTAAAGTGCCATTGTTCCTGGAAGGACCAACCATGGAGCTACAATCTCTGCTACTCTCCTTGACTATATTGACTGAATACTGCATAATTGAGAGGTTTTTTTTCCCCTTATGGATAAAATTACAACATGGAAGAGTTCATTTGTATAGTGTGCTTCAGGACTTCTGGATTTCCCAAAGCATTTTACAGCCAGTTAATTATTTTTGTGATCTGGTCGCTGTTGTAGTGTAAGAAATAAGGATGTCAATTTTCGTACAGCAAGCACCAACAATAACAATATGAAATCTCTGTTTGTGTTGTTGGTTGAGACATAAATGTTGCTCAGAACACAGGGAATAACTATCTTCTGTTCAAGATAGGAGCTTGGGATCTTTTAGGTCCACCTTGGTTTAGCATTTGAGAAACACCACGTCTGGCAGTTCAGTGCTCCCTTGGTACTGACACCATAAAGAAGAGTTTGTTGTCTGCTGAGCAATTGTTATTCCATCTCTAGCTTCTAGTTCCATTCCCCTTTCATGCCATTCTATTGGACTGAGAACATGTCCTCAATTGTTTCTCCTACCAACAAAATATGCTGTCCATCACATTTTTTTTTCTTATGAGTCTTCAGTGTGTTCAAATCTGTAATCTGTCTTCTACTGTAGCTCATTCTGTCTCAGAACAAGGGAGATATGGAGTGAAATAAAATCTATTGCCTCTGCAATATAAATCAAGAAGTCCAAAATTGCTTCAGTTTAATTCAGACAATTGAACCATAGGACCTGTTGTCTATCATAAGATCACAAGGTAAATATAACTAAGAGAGAGCCTTGTGTTCCTTGTGGGTCGACCATACTAACCCTTAATCAGAATGTCTAATTGTATTGTTTTTAATGAGGATGAGGTTTTCATACCTGATGCAGAAGCTGATCAGAGCCAGATGGCCTAGGTCAATCCTACCTGCCTCAGTAATGTCATAACAACATATCTGAATAGGTTGATAAAAAATAACTATAATGAACTCTGAGCAACTGTTACGTGCTGAAAAAAGACAGGTAAAAGAAACTGGAGTACATTGGTGTAGATTGACATAACGGAAGCTCCTAATAAGCAACGTCATTCTCCTATAGTAAAGTCAGACTACGGGAAGGTATTATTTTTAAAAATGTTGTTTTCCTGTGGCTTTCCATGGAGTCATGTCTGGTTAAAAATGACAATTTAAAAAGACATGGTCAAAAACTGGACAAAGTGAATAAAGGAGCAACAGAGAATACTACCAAGCGAGATCTTTTACATTAAGAATTTTAAGTAAGTTTCTCCCTGTTTAATTATGCTGATGCAAAAGCAAGGAATTAAAATATGTAAAATAAACCAGTGAAGATAGAACATAGAACAGTGCAGTACAGGAGTGGGCCCTTTGGCCCACAATGTTGTGCCGAACATGATGCCAACTTAAACTAATCCTTTCTGCCTGCATTTAGTCCATATCCCTCAATTCCTTGCATATTCATGCCCATATCTAAAAGCCCCTTAAACAACTGTATTGTACCTGCCTCCACCACCACCCCAGGCAGTGTGCTCCACAGTCCTACCACTTTCTGTGTAAAAAAACTTGCCCCTCACATCTCTTTTGAACTTTCCCCCTTTTACCTTAAATGCAAGCACAAAATGTTGATTATTTACAAAGTATTATACTGAGTAATAAACATGATAAAAATTAGAAAGAAACAAATTGTAAAAGTAAATGAGTTAAGTCGTAAAATGGAGAGGGAATCTGTGAGCAACTGTACTTAGGTCTTCAGTATATTATTTCTAAACTTTCCAGACTCAGCAGCATCACAGCAAGAAGTTTGGCAAGGTAACGTTTTACAGTGCTGAATATTAAAGGAAATTTATAAGGAAGTCATAGACCCATAGATTCATACAGCATGGAAATAGACCTTTTGGTCCAACTAGTCCATACCAATCATGTTCCCAAATTTAAAAAGTCCCACTTGCCTGCATTTGGCTCATCTCCCTCCAAACCGTTCCTTTTCATGTACTTATTAAAATGTCTTTTAAATGTTGTAACTGTACGTGCATCCACCACTTCCTCAGGCAGTTCATTCCATACAAGAACCACTCTCTATGTAAAAACGTTGCCCCTCATATCCTTTCTCTTCACTCCTTAAATACATGCCCCCTCATTTTGAACTCCCCCACCTTTGCTATTTACCTTACCTATGCCACTCATGATTTTAGAAACCTCTGTCAGGTCACCCCTCAACCTCCTCTGCTTCAGCGAAAAAAGTCTCAGCCAATCCAGTCTATTTTTATAACTCAAACCCTCTACTCCCAGCAATATCCTGGTAAATATTTTCTGAACACTCTCCAATTAGTAATTTATATATTCCTACAGCAACTAGGAGAAAATGAAGAATGCAGATACTGGAGAGTCAGAGTCGAAAAGCATGGTGCTGGAATCAGGCAACATACGAGGAGTAGAAGAGTTGACAGATGCAGTAAATGAGGTGGGAGCATGTGCAGGAAAATCTCCGCCAGATTTGAAATGACCCTTTAGGGCATTGGATGGAGGGGAAGGGGGAGGTGTGGGCATAGGTTTTTGTACCACATGTTGCGGCTGGGGAAGGTGCCTGGTATGGAGCGAGGGTTGGTGGGGAGTGTGGACCTAATGAAGGAATCACAGATTAAGTGGTCTCTGCGGAACACAGATAGGAGTAGGGAGGGAAATATATTTTTGGTGGTGGGGTCTGACTGTAGGTAGCAAGAATGGCGGAGGATAATGCAATGTATCTGGAGATTTGTGGAGTGGAACGTGAGGATCAGGGTGCGGTTCTATCCTTGTTGCGGTTAGAGGAATGGGGTTCGGGAGCTGAGGTACAGGAAGTGGAGGAGATGTGATGGAGGGCATTGACCACATGGGAGGGAAAATTGCAGTTCTTGAAATAGGAGGGCATCTGGGATGACCTGCAATGGAATTGCTCCTCTTGGGAGCAGACACTGTGGAAGAATTGAGAGTAAGGGATTGTGCCCTACAGCAAACCAGTGAATTAACTATTCCTACTATTTGTCAGAGGCTCAGTATTCTTCCTTTTACTTCTTTTTCGATGCAGGATTTTTCCACATCTATTATTTTTAAAATTAACAGTAATATCAAAGCTGCAACATACCCTCCTTGAATCCAGATTATTTTAGTTTCCAAAGTGCATTGTCAGATGATTTAGATTTTGGTGCAATGAGCACAGTCCAGCCATATTTCATGACGTTGACATTTGTTTGCTTGAGAATTTTGTTGTGTCTTTACTCCTGCTACTTGCGATGAATTAATGGTTCCCTGAAATATGAGATATGGGACATTAATCTTTCTCCCCTGGAATTTGTGAGAAAGTGGAATAATTGGGCGAATTGGCCCTGAAAGGGGACATGCCCCTTCTTACACTCACCAATTAAATGCTGGGTGAGAAGGTTCATCAGCAACAAAGTCCCTGAAGTGCCATTGATGATGAGGGCAAAGGAATAGCCTCTAAACGCCAGCACCTACTCTTGCCAACCCAATCATGTCCCCCCACCTACCCCATGAAAAGTAAATTAAACACCTCAAACTTCTCACTGTTGGACCCTTGAAGAATAAGCTTAGAGATGAGAGACTCCTGTCGAGTCATGTGATAGGTGAAGAAGCCCTCTTCAAAAGTCAGCTCTTCACCTGACTGGTTACCAGTAAAGTAGACTTTCTTAGCCACAGGGCCAGTGAGTTAGTTGTTACCTAACAATCTCCAGCCCCTTATGTAGTCCCGAAAGGAGGAAAATCTCAGCCCATGTGGTCTCATTTGCAAAACAGCATCCTCTACATTGAGAGTGCCCATTTCTTCCAAAGGACTATGCGCAGTTAGTGGATTAGATATTTCATCTTAATAAAATAAATCTTTATAAAGTGTGATTGTTTCATGTTTTTAAAACTGACCCAACTGTTAGAAATAAAATGGTTGTAGAAATAGAAAAGCCTGATTCTTTAATGTTCTAAGTTAGTCCACACATTCCTAGTATTAATGTAACTATGCTCCTTCATTGCATGAAAACAAACTTTGCAGTTTAAGTCAAATAGCTGCATTCAGAATTTCTAATTTGTGTAACATTAAGCCACCTTTTTTCACTCTTGAGTTTTCCAGAGTCACAAAATATTGTACTTTTAATCTTGACAATCTAATACTTGTACAAAATACATCAATAAAAATTAATAGTGGAATCCAGATGGCTCTTATTCCTTTGGCTAGTTTGGTGAAATAAAATGATCCAATTTAGTGAAGCCAGAAGCAAAATGCTGTGGACACTAGAGATCTGAAATAGCAGAAATTACTGGACAGACTCAGCAAATCTGGTATCATATGTGGAGAGTGAAAGCATTAAAAAATATTGTAATTTCATCAAAACTTGTGCTGATTCAGGATGGACATCAGTGTCATTTGTGATCTCTCCCAGTGTTTTCCAGTTTGACTGGGATGCCTACTGGTCAGATTGACTGGGGAGTCTGACTGGAGATACTCTTTCAAGCAGATAAGAGACTGCGATTTGAAGACTGTGCCTCATTTACATTTGTCAAGCACCTAACAAGCATCTCTGCAGCAGTTTGCCAAATTTGTGACCAGGTAAAAACGCGGCAGCTGAGTCGAGAAAGCACATTTTGGAGGCAGGGAGATGTAGGTAGGAAAGGGAGTTGTTGGTGGTTGCTTTCAGTTTGTGGATGATCGAATCCTAGGAAAGGGTTGTCCAGATTATTTTTGTGTGGTGCTGGAAAAGCACAGCAGTTCAGGCAGCATCCGAGGATCAGTAAAATCGACATTTCAGGCAAAAGCCCTTCATCAGGAATATAGGCAGAGTCTGCCTGTATTTCTGATGAAGAGCTTTTGCCCGAAACGTCGATTTTACTGCTCCTCGGATGCTGCCTGAACTGCTGTGCTTTTCCAGCACCACTCTAATCTAAACTCTGGTTTCCAGCATCTGCAGTCATTGTTTTTAACCCAGATTATTTTTGTGGGCCTCCTACAGATCACTCCTTCTCCAGGCCCAAAACATAATTCAGATCTTGGTTTTGCTAGGCCTTTTCTCTTCGGATGCTCATGGAGTTGATCACAACCCAAACTTAGTTTAAGTTTCCAGTCAGATCCAGCTAATATGGTCCAGAAGAAGGTTGATCAGCCCATCTCTAACAGTTTGTTGAAAATAAAGCTATCTAATTTGTGCCTTCCTTTCGCTTTTTTCCTGTTGCCCTCTAAATGTTTCTGTTTTAAGTAGGTAATTGAGTAATTTTTTTGAAAATTATTATTGAATCTACTTCTACCAACTATTCACTTTATTCTCAATTAAAATTTAAAATCATTTCTCTTCACCCTCCGTGGTTTTTGTGTCAGCTATTTTAAATCTGTATCCTCTGGAAACTAAACCTTTACTACTGGAACCACTCTCCCTATGTAACCTGTCAAAACTCCCCATAACTTTAATTGTCTCTGTTAAATTTCCTCTTGCCTTCCTTTGCTTTATGGAGATCAACCCGGATTCTCCAGTCACTTCAGATAATGAAAGTCCCTCATTCCTGCAACCATTTTCGGAAATCTTCTCTCTGTCCTCATGATATCTTTCCCAGAGTGTGGTGTCCAGAATTGAAGAAGATACTCAACAAGAGGTCTCATCAGTAATGCATGAAAGATCAAGTATAATTTCCTTAACTCCAACCTGAAGTGGCAATTGAGGTTTTAGTTATTGTTACAGCTGGCGGTTTTGAGTACCTGTTGCTTTCTCCCCTTTTAAAATGGTGCCAGCCACAATGCCAGTTAACAGGAAGTCTACCAATCCCATTTTTGGAAGTATTGAGTGCAGGGCAAAGAGGCTAATAATAAGAATAACAATATTCATGACGCCATCATGGGGGATGCTGATGTAGAGTGCTGAAACATCCATTGTGATGAGGAATGTTCCTGGTTCAATTAGTCTGTGGGTGCTGAGTTTCTGTAAGAAATCTGTAGTGACCGCATCCTCCACAATGATGGCATCGCGGCAACAGCCTCAGTACTCAGTATCAACAGCTGCCAATCTCCAAGCTCTGTCCTACAACTCATCCGCTTTATCCTTGACCACGAAGTTTTCACCTTTGACAACCAGTTCTTCATCCAGACACATGGAACAGTCATGGGGACTAAATTTGCACCCCAATATGCCAACATTTTCATGCACAGGTTCGAACAAAACAGCTTCTCTACCCAGGACCTCCAACCAATACTATATACCAGATATATTGACAACATTTTCTTCCTCTGGACCCATGGCGAGGAGTCACTGAAACTACAATACAGTGATATCAATGAGTTTCATCCCACCATCAGACTTACCATGGACTACTCTTTAGTATCTGTCTCATTCTTGGATCCATGGATTTCAATTAAGGATGGACACCTCAGCACCTCACTCTACCCACGGATAACCTTATGATACTACACTTCTCTAGCTCCCACCCTAAACATATTAAAACAGCCATCCCTTACAGGCAAGCCCTGCGCACACACAGGATCTGTTCAGATGAGGAGGAACGTGATGGACAACTGAAGGTGTTCAAGGATGCCCTCATAAGAACAGGGTACGATGCTCAACTACTCGATTGCCAGTTCCGACGTGCTACAGTGAGAAACCATAATGACCTCCTCAGGGGACAGACACAGGATGTAACCAATAGGGTACCCTTCAATGTCCAATACATCCCAGGAACCAAGAAACTACGCCATGTTCTTCGCAGCTTGCAACACATTATCGATGAGGATGAGCACCTCGCCAAGATCTTCCCTACACCTCCACTTCTTGCCTTTAAACAACCACCAAACCTCAAATAGATGATTGTTCGCAGCAAACTGCCCAGCCTTCAGGACAACATCAACCATAACACTGTACAACCCTGTCACGGCAACCACTGCAAGACATGTCAGTGTGTCAACATGGAAACCACCATTACATGTGGAGGCACCACCCACCATGTACATGGCAGATACTCATGTGACTCGGTCTGCGTTGTCTATCTCATATGCTGCAGGCAAGGATACCCCGAGGATTGGTACATTGGTGAGACCAAGTAGATGCTAAGACAATGGATGAATGGATCCTGCAGAACAATTACCAGGCAGGGGTGTTTCCTCCCAGTCTGTGAATACCTCGGCAGTCAGGGACATTTGGCCTCGAACTTTCGGGTGACCATCTTCCAAGGCGGACATTGAGACAGGCAACAACATAAATAGGCCAAACATAGGCTGATAGCCAAGTTCAGTACCTATGGGAATGGCCTCAACTGGGACTTTGGGTTCATGCCACACTACATGTGACTCCACTACACTACACACATGCACACACGCACACACACTCACACTCACACACCACACACACACTCTTACATGCTCTCACACCCATGCGTACCTCCCGCACTCTCACCCATGCACACACTGTCTCACAGGCTTGTGCTCCATCTCTCTCTCTCTCTCTCTCTCTCTCACACACACACACACACGCAAAACCAAGATTGCACACATGTAAACACACTGTCTCCTGTGCACTCACATGCACACACACTCTGTTTATCTCTCCTGCATGCGCACACACAGGTTTATGGGGTGAATTTGTATTTGCAGAATTATATTTGCAGATACATTTTATTTTGCACAAAAATGCAAAACCTGCAAGCAGTCAATGTAGGCAGTTAATCCATATAATACTTTTAAATTCCACTTGGGAAATAGAACCAGTTTAACTCAAGATTGGTCAGACTCACACCTTTAATGCATTGTCTGAGCTCAGGTGCCACCTTTTGTTATAAAATCTTAAATTATCTTGAGAATGTGACTTAAAAGAAGTTCTGAGATGTACATATTAAAGAACCAAAAACAATAAATCCATTGTAAAAGATGAAAGACTTAACAATCTAGGTTTGTTTAATGTATCGTTATATCACTAATCTTTTGCGATAAATTCTGTGTCTTATGGTCATGATTCACAACCATCTGATGAAGAAGCAGCGCTTCAAAAGCTAGTACTTCCAAATAAACCACAGTGGCTCAGTGGTTAGCACTGCTGCTTCACAGCACCAGGATACTAGGTTCGATTCCAGCCTCGGGTGACTGTTTGTGTGGAGTTTGCACATTCTCCCTATGTCTGCGTGGGTTTCCTCCGGGTGCTCCAGTTTACTCCCACAGTCCAAAGATGTGCAGATCAGGTGAATGGGCTATGCTAAATTGCCCCATACTGTTAGGTCAATTAGTCAGAGGGAAATGGGTCTAGGTAGGTTATTCTTCAGAGGGTTGGTGTGGACTCGTTGGGCCGAAGGCCTGTTTCCACACAATAGGGAATCTAATCTAAAACCTGTTGGACTATAACCTGGTGTTGTGTGATTTTTAACTTTGTTCTCCTCAATCCAACACTGGCTCCTCCAAATTAATATTCATGACAGTATGGAAACAATACTTGAGATGAAGGAAAGCTATACAGTGCGAGTAGTAGAAGTAGCCTTTCACTGCTAACCTGGTGTCATTACTTATCTACTGCAGATATCTCATTGCTTACATGAGTCTGGGAGATCCAACTGACACAGCCACAAGTCAGTTGTGACACATCTCCACATGTGTGAAAAAAATACCTGGAAAAACTGAGGCTGTGAATCATGGTATTGGATAGGTTTTTACAGAGTCTCAAGCACATTATCAAATGGCTTTTGAAGTGAGCATGTAGTGTGATTACAGGTTGATAAGTGTTACTTCAAGTGTGAAATCACAGTTACTGGTGGTTAAACAACCAATCTGCCACACTGAATAAAATAAATAGTAAAATCAACAGCATGGATGTTTTTCAGAGCATCAGTCCAACTCACATATACCCTCTGACACCAAATATATCCAGAGTTGGGGGACATGCTTATTTCAGACAAGTTTATTTCAGAATATTTAATGTGTAAATGGAGATGTTGCTGTACTGCAGTACAGGTTGGCAGCCTGCTCTTTTAAAAAAAACCACCAGTTTTCAAATTGAAATTAAATTAAAATACACCATTCTGCATTATAGCAGAAAGAAAATGGCTGTTTGAATTTTAAATAACCCCATGAAGTTCTTTGCATTGCTGGGTACATTGTGGAGGTGAAAATGATGATAAAGGCAGAGAATGACAAATTTCTCCAAGCAAGTTTTGAGAGGATTTGTAGCTCAGGTTGAGGTTCAGGATGTAGGTCTGCTCGCTGAGCTGGAAGGATCATTTTCAAATGTTTCATCACCATACTAGGTAACATCCTCAGTGAGCCTCCGGATGAAGCACTGGTGGTATGGCCCGCTTTCTATTTATGGTGTTTGGGTTTCCTTGGATTGGTGATGCTATTTCCTGTGGTGACATCTTTCCTGTGGTGATGCCATTTCCTGTTTTTTTTCTTAGGGGCTCGTAAATGGGATCCAAGTCAATGTGTTTGTTGATAGAGTTCCAGTTGGAATGCCATGTTTCTAGGAATTATACTGCGTGTCTCGGTTTGGCATGTCCTAGGATGGATGTGTTGTCCTAGTTGAAGTGGTGTCCTTCCTCAACTGTGTGTCAGGATACTACTGAGAGTGGGTCATCCAAACATCCACAAATGAAGCTGCATTAGAACATTACTTCAATAAGCAACCACACACTGCAGCACAGTGGAACTATGCAGAGCAGAGGAAAATCATTTATACAATGTATTTAAAATGAACGGGTACCCAAAGAACACACTCCACCGATTTCTCATCAATAAATCCCAACAAGCAGACAAAACACATCCAGAAATCCTAGCTAATCTCCCTTACATGAAAGACATCTCAGAGATGACTGCCAGACTACTCAGACCTCTTGGCATCATGGTAGCCCACAAACCCACCAACACACTAAAACAGCAGCAAATGAACTCGAAAGACCCCATACAGACAACAAGCAAAACTAATGTCATTTACAAAATACCATGCAAGAACTGTAACAAACACTATATTGGACAAACAGGCAGAAAACTAGCCACCAGGATACATGAACATCAACTAGCCACAAAATGACAAGACCCTCTCTCACTAGTATTCTCACATACGGATGAGGAAGGACACCACTTCAACTGGGACAACATATCCATCTTAGGACAAGCCAAACAGAGACACGCATGAGAATTCCTAGAAGCATGGCATTCCAACTAGAACTCTATCAACAAACACATTGAATTGGATCCCATTTACCACCCCTGAGAAAAAGAATGGGAAATTACATCACCATAGGAAATGATGTCACCACAGGAAATGACATCACCAACCCAAGGAAACCCAAACATATAAATAGAAAGCAGGAAAACCCAGCAGTGTTTTGTCTGGAGAATCACTGGGGATGTTGCTTTGTACGGTGATGAAACATCTGAAAATGAACCTTCCAGCTCAGCAAGCAAACCTACACCCAAATTTCTCCAACCTTATTGAAATCATAGTCTGCACACATTTGCCAGTGGTAAGACATTTGTATGTACATTAGGGACCTCAGCAGTGAAAATATAATTTATGGCAAGCAGAATAATCTAAATGTAGGTGACAGCCCAGGATTTCTCAGGTTTTACTCTAAAACAAAGAACTGCGAATGCTGGAAATTGCTGGAGAAACTCTGAATACTTCTGAGGTTCTGATGAAAAGTCACTGGACCTGAAATGATAAATCTGCTTTCTTTGCACAGATGCTACCAGATCTGCTGAGTTTAACCAGCAATTTGTGTTTGTTTCTCAGGAATTAACCTGTATTTAAATTTAAGTATCCAAATAATTTTGTTGCAAGTTTTTCATTTCCACTTCTGCCAAGTCTAAAATTCTCCTCAGATTGGAAAGACTATGTAAAAAAAAAGTGCAGTCTACACTTAGAAAGATGATTGGGGGTGGGGTGGGGAATCAAATTGAAACTTGCAGAATACTGCATGACCTGGACAGAGTGGATGTTGGGATGATGTTTCCATTGGTAGGAGAGGCTAGGCCTTCAGGGCACAGTCTGAGAGTAAAGGGATGACCTTTTAGAATGGACATAAGGAGAAACTTCTTGAGCCAGAGAGTGGTGATTCAATGGAATTCACTGCCACAGAAGGCTGTGGAGGCCAGGTCATTGAGCATATTTAAGATGGAGATAGATAAGTTCTTGGTTGTCAGGTATCAAGGGTTACAGGGAGAAAGCAGGAGCATGGGGTTGAGAAACTTATCAGCCATGATTCAATGGCAGAGCAGACTCAATGGGCTGAATGACCTAATTTCTGCTCCTATGTCTCATGGTCTTAGGGTTTACACCCTTAAGAGTGAACTTTAATAAGCTTTATTTTCACAGAAAGATATTCTATATCTCTCCCTAAGTTCTTTCATGATACCCTGTTCAACCATCAATGTCATTGTTGGGTAAACATATGTGTGAAGTGACGTGACCCTCCTGTGCAGACAGGGACATTTCTGGAATTATATCATTATAAATATGTTACATTGATGCATAAGTGCCTCATTGTCCGTCAGGGATTGGGATTTATAATAATTTGCTGCATAGGACTGTGATCTACACACTGGATGGACAGTTGGATCACTTCCTGATTTGTTTCTCAGCCTTTTCCAAAAGATCACTCTCTCTATGCAGGTGATCTCCATCCTTAAAATGGGCTCACTTTTCCATGTTAGGTTCCGAGAAGGTTAAACAAATAATTTTGTTTCTTCCTTTAAGCTTTACTCTGAGTTTCTGACTCATTGAGCATAATGTTTTTCATCAGATAATATTATTCAGTGATCTTTAAGTTCCAAATATTTTGTATCAATTGCATAAGGACACTGCCTGCCTTGTGTTTTGTTTCTCTATCTCTCTGAATCAATTGTATAACTGCTGATAGCTGGGCTTCCTAATTATTTTTTCATTAGTTCATGAGATGTGGGCATTTCTGGTTGGACCAGCATTTGTTGCCCAAGACTAGTTGCCCTTGAGAAGGTGATGAGCAACCTATTGAACCGCTGCAGTTCATGTGATGCAGTTAATCCACAATGCTGCTCGGGATGAAGTTCCAGGGATTTTGACTCAGTGACATTGAAGGAATGGTGATATATTTCCAAGTCAGGATGGTGATTGGCTTGGAGGGGAAATTGCAGATGCTACTGTTTCTATGTATCTGCTGCACTTATCCTTCTAGATAGAAGTGATCATGAATTTGGAATGAGCTGACTAAGGACCTTTGGTGAATTTCTACACTGCACTTTGTAGGTAGTACAACAGGTAATTTGGTGAGGATGCGGTCAAGTGTATTTTTCCTTCTTGCTGGTTTCCTCACCATCTGTTTTCAGCCCAATCTCGTAGCAATGTACATAGAAAATGACATCACAGCTCCTTCCTCACATGCTCAATATCTATTGTCAGAGTAACAATATGATTAACCCTTCATTTCGCCGTCTGATGATTTGTACATTGCAACACAGTGCATGGTTTTCACGACAGAAACCTGGGCTGTGCTTGGTCAGTACATCTTCCACCTAGTTGTACAACTTCCCAAGACATGGCAGTTTTCCTCTGGACAGGCAATACTCAGCATCATTCACTGATCCTCAGGCACTGAAACTGTCTGTATTCATATGCTGCAAGATTTGGAAAATATCCAAGCTTGGCTAATAAGTAAAAATGAACATTTGCTTCACACAAGTGTCAGGCAGTGACCATCTCCAGTAAGGGAGAATCTAGCCAGCACGCTGCACTTTCAATTGCATAAATTTGTCACTAACTGAGGGTTACCATTGACCAGAAACTGAAGTGGATCAGTCATAGAAATATTGTGGTACGAGAAAAGGTCAGAGATTGAGAAGTCTGCAACAAGTAACTCACTTCCTATCACCTCAATACTTCTCCACTATCTACAAGGCAGAAGTATGAGAAATGATGGAGTACTCCCCACTTGCCTGGAGGAATGCAGCTCCAAAACCCATATATGTAGAAAATCTGCAGTTTTAAAAATAAAGATTGCTCTAGTGCACACTAGTCGTGTCCCTAAATCTGGGCTAGGAGGTATGGGTTCAAGGTTCCACTTGCCCTTGATGTGTATTATAACATATCCAAAAAGGCTAATTAAAATAAATATGACTTATGGTAGCACTATGGCACAGTGGCTAGCACTGCTGCCTCTCAGCTCCAAGGACCTAGGTTCAATACCAGCCTTGGGTGACTGTGTGAAGTTTGCATGTTCTCCCCATGCCTGCATGGGTTTCTGTCAGGTGCTGCAGTTTCTTTTCACAGTCCAAAGATGTGCAGGTTAGGAGGACTGGCCAATCTAAATTGCCTCATGTTGTCCAGGGATGTACAGGCTAGATAGGTTAGCCATGGTAAAATGCTGGGAGAGGGTGGGATGCTTTCCGGAGAGTTGTTGCAGTTGGTTAATGGTCTCTTTATTACACGATATAGAGTTTCCATAATAGTACAAATTCAAACAAGGTTGAATCTAAACATTGAACTCCAAAATTTCAGTATGTTTAGAAACATCTAAAATTCTAAAAATAGGGGTTTTGTGGGAGAGTGATTCAAGTGGTATGTAATTTCTCAACAAGTTTATTACAAAATATCTACAGTGAGAAGCCTTTTGACTTCTGGAAGGGAAGGTGGTGTGCTTACTCTAGAGTAAAAATACCTGCCATTATTCTCAGGATCTTGTGGTGCAGTGATGGTGATTCAAGTCCCACCTTAATTGGAAGTATGTTATAACATATCTGAGCAGGTTGATTAAAATAACTATAAATCAAGGACCATATCCATGATGAGACATGCCCATGGCATTTCATAATGATTGCACCTAAAAAAGCAAAATGGCTCTCTGAGCCAGGAGGCATGGATTCAAATCCAAATCTGCACTGGATGTGTGCCATAACATGACTGAATTAGTAGATGAAAAAGAAATCTGAAATGTGCCTTATAGAGTCAGAGAGTCATAGACATGTACAACACGGAAACAGACCCTTCGGCCCAACCTGTTCATTCCAAGCAGATATCCCAACCCAATCTAGTCTCACCTGCCAGCACCTGGCCCATATCCCTCCAAACCCTTCCTATTCATATACCCAAATGCCTTTTAAATGTTGCAATTATACTAGCCTCCACCACTTCCTCTGGCAGCTTATTCCATACATGTACCACCCTCTGCGTGAAAACGTTGCCCCTTAGGTCTCTTATATCTTTCCCCTCTTACCCTAAACTTATGCCCTCTAGTTCTGGACTCTTCCATCCCAGGAAAAAGACTTTATCTATTTACCCTATCCATGCCCCTCATGATTTTGTAAACCTCTATAAGGTCACCCCTCAGCCTCCGACGCTCCAGGGAAAACAGCCCCAGCCTATTTAACCTCTCCTTATACCTCAATTATCCAACCCTGGCAACATCTTTGTAAATCTTTTCTGAACCCTTTCAAGTTTCACAACATCTTTCCTCTAAGAAGGAGACCAGAACTGTACGCAATATTCTAACAGTGGCCTAACCAACGCCCTGTACAACCGCAACATGACCTCCCAACTCCTGTACTTAATATTCTGACCGATAAAGGAAAGCTTACCAAACACCTTCTTCACTATCCTATCTACCTGCGACTCCACTTTCAAAGAGGTATGAACCTGCACTCCAAGGTCTCTTTGTTCAACAACACTCTTTAGGATTTTACCATTAAGTGTATAAATCCTGCAAAGATTTGCTTTCCCAAAATGCGGGACCTTGCATTTATCTGAATTAAACTCCATCTGCCACTTATCAGCCCATTGGTCCATCTGATCAAGATCCTGTTGTAATCTGAGGTAACCCTCTTCGCTGTCCACTACACCTCCAATTTTGGTGTCATCTGCAAATGTACTAACTATATCTCTTATGCTCACATCCAAATCATTTATATAAATGATGAAAAGTCACAGGCCTCCAGTCTGAAAGCCAACCCTCCACCACCACCCTCTGTCTTCTACCTTTGAGGCAGTTCTGTATCCAAATGGCTAGTTCTCCTTGTATTCTGTGAGATCTAACCTTGCTAACCAGTCTCCTATGGGGAACCTTGCCAAACGCCTTACTGAAGTCCATACAGATCATAACTACCGCTCTGCCCTCATCAGTTTTCTTTGTTACTTCTTCAAAAAACTCAATCAAGTTTGTGAGTCATGATTTCCCATACACAAAGCCATGTTGATGATCTCTAGTTAATCCTTACCTTTCCAAATACATGTACATCTTGTCCCTCAGAATTCCCTCCAACAACTTGCCCACCACTGCATCAGGCTCACTGGTCTATAGTTCCCTGGCTTGTCCTTATCACCTTTCTTAAACATTGGCACCACATTGCTTTTGCTTTCAGTAAAGGACATACATAAGTTGTACAGAGGAAGATAAATATTTTTCAAAAATTCCAGCTTTTAGCAATATCAGTACTTCGGTTAAACATACTCCATAAAACTCTTGCAATACTGATTACTAGTTTCCCGTATTTATATAATCAGTTCACACCAATTAACTCTTAAGCAACATACATCAGCTGTCCCTTATTCCATTTGGTCTCGGGTACACTTCCATTACCCAGTATCACAGCTGGAAGGATTGTAGAAGAATTACTCAATTTTTTAAATAAGATACAGACTACCCACAAGGATATAATCAGATCAAGGGTCAAATTTTACATCGAAATTATTCAAAGAAGTTATAGATAGCTTAGGAATAAAGCAATTTAAATCAACTGCCTACATCCAGAATCTCAAGGAGCATTAGCATCAAACTTTAAAGACCATGTTGAGAGCTTAGAGTCAAAACTATCCAGAGGACTGGGATAAAGGAATTTCATTTGTACTTTTTGCAATCAGCGATGCCCTTAATTCAAATCATTTGAATTAGTTTTTAGACGTGAAATGAGAGGAGCACTGCAATTAATTAAGGAAAAATTCGTAAGTCAGAATTTCGAGACCACATATTTTAACTATGTGTCAAATTTTAAAGGAAAGATTAAATAGATTTGGTCAATTGGCTAGACAGCATTTGGAAGTAGCACAGCAAGTGATGAAACAAGAATCAAGGAAGAAATTACAAATGTATAGTTTTGCTAGAAGTGATAAAATGTTAGTATTACTACTAGTGGTAGGTGAACCTTTGAAAGCAAGGTTTAGTGGGCCTTATGAAAACAAAAGAAAATTGGCTCAGGTGAATTATTTGATAAGAACACGAGATAGAAAGAAAACTCAGAGTATGTCACGTAAATGTGGTCAAGCTGTATTTTGATCAGGAAGGACAGCAAAAGGAGAATGTGGTACTTGTTATAACTTGAATGATGAACCAAATCCAGATAAATTTGAATTTGATATTTCTCAGATTAAATTGGATTATAAGGAAGTTCTGAAAAATTGGGATAAATTATTAAATTACCTTCCAGAGGAAAGTCAAAATGATCTGTAAGAGTTATTATAATCACATGGTGAGATATATGGGAATAAGCTGGGACGTACTAAAGTGGTTATAGATGATGTAGTGATAGGAAGTGCTGTTCCAATTAAGCAACATCCTTTTGGACTTAACTGTATAAAATTGGCACACATTCAAAAAGAGATGGAAAGCATGTTCAAAGAGAATATTACTGAGTTGCAGTGAAGGGAGCTTACCCACAGTGTCAAAGCCAGATGGTACCTAACATTTATGTGTTGATTACTGCCAAGTCAGTGCAACTATGAAATCTGATTCATATCCTATTCCAGGGCTGGAAGGCTGTATTCAGAAGCTGGGACAAGTAACTTATGTATCGACACTAAGTTACTCAAAGGATACAGGCAGGTACCTTTATCTGCGAGAGCAAAGGAAATTATAGCTTCCGTGACACCAAATGCACTTTACCAGTTTAAAGTTATGCCATTTGATATGAAAAATGCACTAGCTACATTTCAAAGCCTAACCAATCAAATCATTTAAGGGTTATTCAGTTGTGTAGTTTACATAAATGATCTGGTGAATTTTAATTTTGAATCACCAGAAGGAAGGAACATTTGTAGCATCTATCAGAATTGTTCAAGCAAGTTCAAAAGCCAGGCTTGGGATTAAACCTGGCGAAGAGTGAATTCTCAAAAGCCCAAGTTGCGTTCCTAGGCCATATCATTGAACATGGACAGATGGCTCCATGGGATGTAAAACCAAAGGTTATTGGGGAGTTTCCCATACCATCAACAAGCAGGGAAGTACTACAATTCCTGAGACTGAATGGATTTTATGGCAAGTTCATACGAATTTTAGCAGTGTGGTTGCTTCATTGACTAACTCATTGAAGAAGTACAGAAAATTTCTGTGGATGGAGAAATGTCAGAAGGCATTTGACAGCCTGAAAGCTATGTTAATCCTGCCTCAGTGTTAGCCACACCTAATTATGTAAAGCCATTCAAAGTGGCTATTGATGCAAGTGATGTGGATATTGGTGCTATATCTTTCAAAAAGATGCTGAGAAGATAGAAAGACCTTTTGGGTATTGTTCCCAAAAGTTGAATATTCATCAACAGAAATATTCCACACTTGAGAAGGGGATCTTGAGTTTGGTGTTGCAACATTTCAACATTTATGTTGCCAGTAATGTTTCTGAGACAATTGTACATATTGATCATAATCCCTTAATATTTTTGGAAAATATTAAAGATAAAAATACTAGACTGTTTAAATGGAGTTTATTGTCACAGCTATATAATTTGAAAATTGTACACATGGCAGGATGAGAGAATGTAATTACCGATGTGTTGTCATGACTTTGATGAAAGAAGATAAGGGTGTTTGGTAGAGTCATAGAGATGTACAGTGTGGAAACAGACCTTTCAGTCCAACCTGTCCACGCCGACCAGATATCCCAACCCAATCTAGTCCCACCTGCCAGCACCCGGCCCATATCCCTCCAAACCCTTCCTATTCATATACCCATCCAAATGCCTCTTAAATGTTGCAATTGTACCAGCCTCCACCACATTCTCTAGCAGCTCATTCCATAAAAGTACCTCCCTCTGCATGAAAAGGTTGCCCCTTAGGTCTCTTTTATATCTTTCCCCTCTCACCCGAAACCTATGCCCTGTCGTTCTGGACTCCCTGATCCCAGGGAAAGGACTTTGTCTATTTATCCTATCCATACCCCTCATAATTTTGTAAACCTCTCTAAGGTCACCCCTCAGCCTCCGATGCTCCAGGGAAAACAGCCCCAAGCTGTTCAGCCTCTCCCTAAAGCTCAAATCCTCCAACCCTGGCAACATCCTTGTAAATCTTTTCTGAACCCTTTCAAGTTTCACAACATCTTTCTGATAGGAAGGAGACCAGAGCGGAAGAAACAGATTGAAATTACCTGTAGTATGGAATATTTGCATGCTTCGAGTCAATAATATATTGTAATGTACTAATAATATATTGTAATAGTGTAAAACTAAAGTTTTTTTTAAATGAAGCCATATTTGCATAATGGTGGCTCTTTTGTTTAAAGGGAAGGTGTTACAATACTCTGGCTTTAAGAGGTGTATTTTGTCCTTGTTTATGAAGAAAGGTTGAGACAGAGGTGAAGCGTATTCTTTTCCAAGTCAATAAACAGCTTGTGACGCCATTGTTTTTTTAAAAATTGGAACAATATGAGTGGGTGGAATGCGGCGGGTTTTAGTTTAGCTTTTAGCAGTTGTTGGGGTTTTGATGTTGGCTGTGGAAACTTTCTCTCTCTCACTGCCACAGCTAAAAATCTGGGTTCTCTCTCTGCCAGAGTTTTCTTTTGGTGCTCATTCCTCCTGTCGTGGAGAAACACTGCACGTGACACTATCTATTTTTTGGCTTTTTCCTTTGCCAAGAATGTGTTTATGGGATGTCACTATACTGGAACAAGCTACTATTCTGTTAAGGTTTCCAAAGTCGGACGTCACACGACACCAAGTTGCAGTCCAATAGGTTTATTTGAAATCACACAAGCTTTTGGAGCACAGCCCTTTGGTCAGGTACATTTCAAATAAACCTATTGGACTATAACCTGGTGTTGTAGGACTTCTGACTTTGTCCACCCCAGTCCAACACTGGCACTTTCACATCATGATTAAGTTTCCTAATAGAGTTAAAGTTATAAACAATTTTTTTGTATTTTAACTGCTGTAAGAATTACATGTGTTTTGCTTAAAGCCAAGTAGTGTAACCAATTAAATTAATTTCTGGAACACTGCATCTTACACTTGCCTTTAAATAAGAAAGAAGTCTAGGCTATCTCCTTGATATCTTTACTGGGGATTTAGACTAGTCCACAACAAAAATGACAATGATTGGAAATTAGGCAGAATGGATCAAATGTATAAAAATGCCCTGAAGTCCAACTTTCACTTTTGAATTCTGCTTTCAGCCCATTTCATGACAATTTTCCCACAATACAAAATCATCCACCTGCATCATAAAAAAGCCTAAAAATTGCCCTTCTTGGTGCCAGTAAAACTTAGTAGAGTCCGCCTTTAACTGAAGTCAGCCCAATTCTAATAAAATTGTAATTTTGTTGTAAAGTAACAAACTAGAGAGGTGCAACACTTGCGCCCACACCTCCCCCCTCACTTCTCTCCAAGGCCCCAAAGGAAACTTCCATATCCGCCACAGATTCACCTGCACCTCCACCCACATCATCTACTGCATCCGCTGCAGCTGGTGTGGCCTCCTCTATATTGGGGAGACAGGCCGCCTACTTGCGGAGCGATTCAGAGAGCACCTCTGGGCCACCCGGACGAACCAACCCAACCAACCTGTAGCACAGCATTTCAACTCCCCCTCCCACTCCACCGAGGATATACAGGTCATTGGACTCATCCACCGCCAAACCACAACAACCCGACGGTCGGAGGAGGAGCGTCTTATCTTCCGACTGGGAACCCTCCAACCGCAGGGGATGAACTTGGACTTCACCAGTTTCTTCATCCCCCCTCCCCCCACCTTGTCTCAGTCGGATCCCTCCAGCCCGGCACCGCCTTCCTGACCTGCAGTCTTCTTCTTGACCTCTCCGCCTCCATCCTACTCCGACCTATCACCCTCACCTTGACCTCTTTCCACCTATCACATTTCCAACGCCCCTCCTCCAAGTCCCTCCTCCCTACCTTTTATCTTCTCCTGCTGAACACTCTCTGCTCATTCCTGAAGAAGGGCATGTGCCCGAAACGTCGAATCTCCTGTTCCCTGGATGCTGCCTGACCTGCTGTGCTGTTCCAGCAATAAAGTTTCAACTTTGATCTCCAGCATCTGCAGACCTCACTTTCTCAACAAACTAGAGAGGCATCATTCAGGTAAAATACACATTTATTTAACTTTGAGAGTGTTCCCACTATATTTGGTGCCTATTTTGGAAGAAGAGCTGATCTCACTGCAGAAATGTAGCTTTCACAATAAAAGACCTAGATTCTCAGCATTTGTGGATAACATAGCAAAGAAAACTTTCAAATTTGCTTTTCCTATTAGTGTATCTGTTCTTGGATCTTAGTTCCCCAGGTTTCCCTCAAAAGCCTCATGCTACTAGCCTTACTTTAGCATTATATGTTCTGTCAGGAGACATCATTTCCATGCATAGTCATCTATGTGATAGGCATAGTTATTTCCTATCCAGCTTCTCAAAATAAGATTTCTGTCCTCGTTTCTTTTAGTTACAGTTCCATTTTTGTACTATTGCCTGTCAGCTGTATCTAGAAAGTCTCACCAGTTTGTTAACATTATGGTGGCATAGTGGCTCAGTGGTTAGCACTGCTGTCTCACAGCGCCAGCAACCCGGGTTTGAGACTAGCCTTGGGTGACCATCTGTGTGGAGTTTAACATTCTGCCCGTGTCTGCATGGGTTTCCTCCCACAATCCAAAAATGTGAAGATTAAGTGAATTGGCCAAGCCAAAATTGCCCATAGTGTTCAGGGACATGGAGGTTAAGTACATTCGAGGAAATGTGGAGTAGGGGAATTGGTGTGGGCGGGTTACTCTTTGGAGGATTGGTGTGGATTTGTTGGGCAGAAGGGCTTGTTTCCACACTGTAGGGATTCTATGATTTTGCCCTTCATTTTCTGTCATATTGTCCATTGTCCTCTTTTTAATGCTTCTGACATTTGTTCTAGCAATGTGTGTTTATCATCAAAAAATTTACTCCTGTGAAGACCAAAAGTCAGCCCATACTTGATACTTTAACACAATCCAATAACTTAAATGGCAGCAGAGATTTGGAAAATTTCAAATGAAATTTCTGCAGTCTTGCATGCATTCCATAGAATTCTATTATGTACTCTTTCATGGTATTATCTTCAGTCTTCCTAAAGTTGCCAACGTTTGACCACACCTCGCAAGCAATCAATGAAATCATTTTTTGATCAATTTTTTTCATGAAAGTCAAGAAACTACTGAAATTTTCATCTGTGTTCAAATCATCAGGCTTCAAATCTAAAATGTAACATTCCTTCGTGTCCTGCTTCTATATGGTAACAAAAGTGCTAAGGCCATACCTTGTATCCTCTAAGGCAAAGAATTAACCCAGGTCCTCATGGTACTTCATTTTTCCACTATTCTGAAAACCGGGGTGGACACTGATGTCCCAGAACATTACAATTTGATTCAATTGTGGGCGGCACGGTGGCACAGTGGTTAGCACTGCTGCCTCACAGCGCCTGAGACCCGGGTTCAATTCCCGCCTCAGGCGACTGACTGTGTGGAGTTTGCACGTTCTCCCCGTGTCTGCGTGGGTTTCCTCCGGGTGCTCCGGTTTCCTCCCACAGTCCAAAGATGTGCAGGTCAGGTGAATTGGCCATGCTAAATTGCCCATAGTGTTAGGTAAGGGGTAAATGTAGGGGTATGGGTGGGTTGCGCTTCGGCGGGTTGGTGTGGACATGTTGGGCCGAAGAGCCTGTTTCTACACTGTAATGTAATCTAATCTAATTATCCTCTACTACCAATGTTATATATTACAAGTTTTTAAACAGAGTCCAGGTCCACACTTTAAGTCAGAGCTTTATCTATTCTCCATAAAACTCTCACTCCACTATTACTAGTCCCACATATTTGTACAACCAATTCACACACAAATAATATTTAACTAATCTATCCATTGCCAGTATCCTCATTTTTCTTGGTCTCAGGTACCCCTTCAGACTTTATTATATGATATGTTGTGGTTCTGTTCGCCGAGCTGGGAATTTGTGTTGTAGACGTTTTGTCCCCTGTCTGGTGACATCCTCAGTGCTTGGGAGCCTCCTGTCAAGCACTTCTGTGATGTTTCCTCTGGCATTTATAGTGATTTGTATCTGCCACTTCCGGTTGTCGGTAGATACAAATCACTATAAATGCTGGAGGAAAGACAGGGGACGAAACGTCTGCAACACAAATTCCCAGCTCGGCGAACAGAACCACAACAACAAGCACCCGAGCTACAGATCTTCTCACAAACTTTATTATATGATAACACACAGCCAACCAATTCCTTAGGAGAAAGTGAGGACTGCAGATGCTGGAGATCAGAGCTGAAAATGTGTTGTTGGAAAAGCGCAGCAGGTCAGACAGCATCCAAGGAGCAGGAGAATCGACATTTCGGGCATGAGCCCTTCTTCAGGAACCTGAAGAAGGGCTCATGCCCGAAACGTCGATTCTCCTGCTCCTTGGATGCTGCCTGACCTGCTCCGCTTTTCCAGCAACCAATTCCTTACTAAATGGTTCCCCAAAATCTGGTATTGGAATCAAAGGTTCCAATTTGATTGCAGATTGTAGCTATCTGGCATATATGCCATGTTTTACAAAACTGCACCATGTCCTTAAGAAGGCCTGCACAAAAAAAATGCCAACTTGCATATGTGTGGATTCCTACATGCCTTGCCATAGGAATTTCATGGCTTTCCTTAATATCTTTTGATGTTTTTGGATGATCTGGTGAAGTACTGGATGTTCTTCATTGAGACAATACTGAGAAGGTCTTCACTTCCTCATCAGTTTCCCATTTTTGATGTAGTAATATTTAAAACTCGCTCTGCTTCAGCTCAAGTTTGATTCTATTGTGTTGCAGAACTCGAGATCAGCTTGCTGGTCCTCAGTCAGAAAGGACTTATTGATAATTCCCTTCAGATTATCAAAATCCCCAAAGGAAGTTTCAGACAGCCACATCTCTGTCTCCGGTGCCAATTGACCTCTGATGATGGAACTTGTTCAGTCATTGTTCACATCACGACACATGATGGAAAAACTCCTGGTTCATTTTCCTGTAACTGCTCAGTTTCCTTAAATTCATTTGGCATCTCCATGAATACTTACGCTGCAAGCAAATCATTCCCCAGGTAAACTCTGTTTACTGGCAAACTTTAAACAATCCCTTCAGCTACCATTCTCGACAATAAGTCATGCTCTAGGTGCACCAAATCCCCCAATTCCTTCCTCCATTAATTGAATAATAGCTGGAGCCAGGTTAACTAAAGTTTAAAATCTGGGTTCTTACACATAGTCAGCATGTTGGAATAAGTTGAAATATAGTCAAGCTTCTTTTCGCTGCATGTTCTTTTTATGTTATATAGGAAATATTTATTATAAAACAATTGTGGTATTTTTCGGTTTCCCACACTGGATCTGGACTTTTTAACAACATTGACTCACCAACAGAAATCATAATTGATCTTTAGTTCCTTTCCTGTTCATTCAATGGCCAAGTTGGCTAGCATTCTAGTTATGTGACTATAAAAAGGGCAGCTCCTCTATTATGACTGTGCTGATTCCATTACTGAGTCCAAGACTGGTTTTCAGCAGAAGCAAGATGTGACTGAAATGGAAATTGTCATTAAAATGTAACTAACAACTTGCCATATTAATGTCTATTCTACAAACAGCACAATGGGCCGTCTGACACTTCAATCTGCTAGATATGATTTCAGAGGCAGGGGAAAGTGATATTAGCTCTATTAATACTATACTTCAATTGCTGATGTTATAGAAATGTCAATACAGAAGGAGGCAATTAAACCTATTGTGCCACTGCTAGTTCCAACATGTCTGACTCAGCCTTGTAGTTATTTGTGTTCCATATTCCAGTAACTCTGTGCATGAAAATAATCTTCTCACTTCCTCTTTTGTGATTTTAATTTGGATCATAAATGGATACTTTGTTATATCAATCCTCTGGTAAAATAATCTTTAAGTACATTTTCATATTGTTTCAAAACTTCTATTTGATTCCCTATTAACCTCTGCTCTAGTGAATATGTTTTGTTTGTTTATGATGTGTATTTATCTTAATTATTATTTCTTATCCTGTATCACCCTAGTATGGTTTTAATATGCATTCTTTAATGAAACACTCAAAATTGCAGACAGTATTTGTAATTTCTAAGTAGTATCACCTCCAAATTGTCATTACTCACCCTTTTTTGTATTTAATGCCTCCTTTATATAATATGTTGACCTCTCCTCCTGCATTTTCTGTATGCAAAACTCCCTAAAATGATCTATACTGCTTCCAATAAAATAATGGGATGTTTTATATCCACCTGAACAGGTAGAGTCTCTTCAAGATCTCTGTTTCATTTTATGTCAAAAGGTTGAGCTTCCTCCCTGTATTTTCTTTATGAGCTTGATCCAGCTTCTTCTTTCCTTTACTCACCTCTTGTTCTGAGCTGAGACAGCATCAGTGGTGATGGGTGGTCCCAGTGTGGACTTTATGGCAGCGGCTAATGAGCCCAGTGCAGATTTGAGTTAGACCCTACTTAATTTTCTGGGATGAGCTTGGGACCTGATAGCAGAATTAGTGCTACATTGGCAGTGGCGATACCCACAAGGTAGACCCAGCAGCGAACAATGGCAACCCAGTATTGGCAACTTCATCATTGGTTAGGTCCGGTGCTGGTGGTGTCAAAACGGTGGCGGAACAGAATCACAGTGGCATTGACCAATGGTCCCAGTGGCAACAGATGCAACTCTGACGTTGGTGGGTCCAATGCAGGCGATGGTGAAGCTGTAGCAGAGAAAACTTGGTCTATGGCACCTGAAGAGTGGTGATTTCAACATTGGTTGAGCCTGGTACAGATAATGGCAAGGCGGTGGAAGATGGTTGGGGGTGCAGGCGTTGATAATAATGAGCTGGCTCAATGCTGATAGGCTCTGTTTAAACTATATCTTTTTCTTATTCTTTAAAACTGTTCAAAATGAGACTAGTGGAAAAGCTTTTCACTGTATTTTACTGTTTTTCTCATTGTAACACACACGATAATAAAATCACTAATTCATTACCTTCCACCAAAGAAGGAGAACATACAGGTGTTGTAGTAGATGGGACTGTATTTGCTTAAGCAGTTTGGCTGATATTCCATCCCAGCTGCGTACTCTTCTGCTTGCTTAGTAATCGATGGGTTTTTGAACTCAAGTGATGAGTGTTCTTCTTTTAAGTCAATAGTAGAGTCATAGTGATAGAGTCCAGCACAGAAATGGAAAGAATGTCAACTGAAGACTACAAAATAGCCTTTTCATGGGAGTGCAGCTCACAATAGTGTCCAGTCATGTCAACATACAGAATATTGTACAGTTTGGGGAATGGAGTAAAATAAGGTTATGTTCAAACCCCCAGGTTGTTTGATATTTTCTTCTCCATGTTCCTGACTTTTGACTTACTTGCAGATCTGGAAGTAGTTTACCTGCATGTTAGAGGAGAAAGTGAGGACTGCAGATGCTAGAGATCAGAGCTGAAAATGTGTTGCTGGAAAAGCGCAGCAGGTCAGGCAGCATCCAAGGAACAGGAGAATCGACGTTTCGGGCATAAGCCCTTTTCAGGAGGGCTTATGCCCGAAACGTCGATTCTCCTGTTCCTTAGATGCTGCCTGACCTGCTGCGCTTTTCCAGCAACACATTTTCAGCTCATACCTGCATGTTAGGTCAGGCAACAGACTGTTCAGTCTATCCATACGAAAACATTTGACATGCCTTTAACAAACTCCTCTCAGCTGCATCGGTCACTCACATGGAAACTCAAACATTATAATCCTGACGCCAGTTAGATCCAATCTTTGCTCAGGACAGATTTGTTCACAGAATAAAATGGTCCTATATATACCTCCTGACTCCTATCTATTGCTGCCAGTATTTGTCTCCTTATAAACTATCAAAACAAAAACGAATCCATGTCCTCCATTTGTGTGTACTTAACCTCAAGTGAAGCAATTAACCACAAAGACCCAGGGATTTTCTTTACGTTTCTCCTTGAGTATAAGCATCTGGTAAACTATGGTCATGGAACAGAGTTCCACTTCTCACCACATGAAATAACAAAAGTGGTTAACACATTTTGTTACCTTGAATCCATGGTTATAAACAATTTGTTTCTTAATGCAGAACACAACGTGTATTGGAAAAGCAGCTACTACTATTGGCTGACTCCTGCTTTTGAAGTGGGGGTGTTGAGCACTTCACCTGATGAAGGAGCAGTGCTTCGAAAGCTTGTAATTTCACATAAACCTGTTGTGCTTTAACTTGGTGTCATGTGATTTCTGACTGACTCTTAGTTTCTGAGACCTGTGTTCTCAGCCAATTTTCTGGCAGGAAACATTGACTATTTACTGCTGTTGAGAAATGACACTTTCATCTTTGCTGATTGTGATATCTTCTGGACATTTCATGCAAGGTCAAATCTACAACTCAAAAGGTGAAGCTTCCAAAAGTCGTCACTCATCAAACAGACGTGACTTTGCTTGTGCAGGTGTGTTTGAGGGATTGAAGGTGTTCGCATATCTCAGAATTTTCCATGTAGTGAGTTAGGCAGAGAAATCTGATCAATGAGATGCTCAAAGAAATGTATGCAAGCATGACATAAAAGGCCCTAAACATGAATTCTTGAATACACATGCTGATGCAGAGGAAAATTGTGACATCATTTGTGGGCTGGCACATGCCACCATGATGTTCAGCAGCTGATGCCAAAAACAAAAACAGCCCACAACCTCTCTTAAACACTTTAGGTGCAGACTTGGGGCAGAACCTGTTTCTCACAGATTGATCTTTTTGAATCTCAATTAAAGTGCAGCAGATGATACTATCTCATGACCAGTCGACTTGATTTGCAATATTTTCATCACTTTATGTGGATTATGTCTAGTCACCAGAGGAAGCTTCATAAATAAACAGTTAAACCAATCAATGTAGGGTCATTCAGATTCTTAACGTTTAGTAAACATAAAGTATGTTAACTTAGACTGGACACATTTCTGGTAAAGATTCTTCTTTGCTGTATTTTGCTTCACAATTTTCTCTCATCATCGCTTCCCATATTTGCCATTTGTTTTTTAGCACATTGTATTCTAGATATACCAATGTCATTAGCAGAGTTATCACAGCAATGGGGAAAGCAACTAATGAATGCTGTTAAGAATGAGCTCATGATCAGAGAAGAAACCTACAGTGTCCCATACCAATTCTTTCATTCAAAAGAAGACATAAAATCCTTTGCAGACTTTAAAGCTGTGAAACTTGCAACACTTAACTGTTAACTCTCAATCTCCGACCACCTGAATTACAAGTGGTTCTGAACAACCTGGAGTTGTGTAATTCTTCCTCTACCCATGTCAAACACTAGCAATAATAAATAAACAATACTATAAGTACAATCTTGGAGGGAAGTGGCAGGCACTCTCTGTACACTCATGACAAATTCCAAATGAACACAATCTTCAAGTTCGCTTACGACACTACCGTGGGAGGATGGATATCAAACAATGATGAGTCAGAGTAAAGGAAGGAGATGGCTTGGTGTTGTGGTGCAATGATAACAAACTCTCAATGTCAGCAAAACAAAAGAACTAATCATTGACTTCAACCTACATCAATGGAGCTGAGGTGGAGAGTGTCGAGAACGTCAAGTTCCTAAGAGTGACGATAACTGACAATCTGTCCTAGACTTACCATGTAGATGCAATGGTCAAGGCATTACAATGCCTCTTCTTCTGCAGGCAGCTTAGGAAATTCAGCATGTCAATAAGGACCCTTACCGAATTTTACAGATGCACCATATAAAGCATTCTATAAAGGTGCATTACGGCCTGATGCAGCAACTGCTCTGCCCAGAATGAAACTACAGAAAGTTATGTGCACCACCCAGACCATCACAGAAGCCAACCTCCCACCCATGGATTCTATTTACACATCTCATTGCCACAGAAAGGCTGCTACATCATCAAAGAGCCCTCCCACCCTGATAATGCTCTCTTCCATCAAGCAGAAAATACAGAAACTTGTAACACACGCACCAACAGGTTCAAGAACAGCTTCTTCCCTGCCGTTATTAGATTGCTGAATGGACTTTCTAACTTCAATTAATATTGATCTTGCTAATGATGATTTTGCATTACGCACGTCCTGTGCAGTTGTAACCTTGTCTGCTTCACTCTGTCTAAGCACCCAATGATCTGTGGGTCGTTATTTGCCCGTACTGCTCGCAAAACTAAGATTTCTACTGAATGTAGGTAAATGTGACTACAACAAATCAAATCAAATTGGCAGTCCTGATCTGTTGCTTGAGTTCTGACTGTTTAACGTTTTCCAATGATTGTACAGGGTTGAGGTAGAATATTCAGCATATCGCATGCCCAGGCAAGTGGTACATTCTTTGCCAAGAAGAATGGTACTATTGCCAATAATAATATTTCTATTTGTGGTTGGTGACTGATAACTCAGGAGACACTTTGGAAAGATCACTTTTTAAAGGTGATTCTTAGCATCCTGAGTCACCTCACTTTGGCAGCAGTAAAGTGAGATTTGCTGTGAACAACAGTGGTGCAAGATAAAGGGAAGCCTTGGACTGTTTTTATTTTGTTGTGTATTATGACACAGTAAAGGGAGGTATTATAACTGATGAAAAGAGGAGGAAAGAATAACATTGAAAATGATACTTACAGAAACCTGACATTGAATGAGAAAGAGGGATGTGCAGGAGATGTAGTAACAAAAGGCAAGAATGTGGAGGCACAAATGGAACCAATTGCATCTCTCAAGCACATTTGAATGGCTGGTGAAATTAACTTTCTGATAAATACAGTAGGTGTGATTAACCTTGTTGTGATTTGACTCCAGTGAATTTTCTCTAGAGGACAGCAGCATGACCTGTGTTCTGACCCACTGGGGTAATGTCCCATAAATTGAGCCTGCTATTCCCAGTGTTGTGCCAAATGTTGAAGTTTTTTTTAAAGGTACATACAGGACCCAAATTTACCAGGCTTTCAGACCAAAGTTGATAGGAAGTACAGACCGCGTTTCTGGACTGAACAGGCATTATTGTTTATTATAAAGTTATTAGACTATAGCTACAGGTAAATGGAAATAAACCATTCACATATCGTGCAACTAACTAAAAGCCTAATCCCTTACAAACTCCCCCCTTCCACATACATGCTGGCAAATAAATAGAGAAAATAGATTATTGGCAGAGGCAGAAGTAACTGGAAAGTCAGCTCACTTGCAATTCTGATGTCAAGATAAATCTTCTTTGGCTAGCCAGACCCTTGATGTTGATTTGTCTTTTTCTGGAAGCTTCCACTGACTTCTAATCTGTACAGGAGAAAGTGAGGACTGCAGATGCTGGAGATCAGAGTCAAGAGTGTGATACTGGAAAAGTACAGCCGGTCAGGCAGCATCTGAGGAGTCAGAAAAATCGATGTTTCGAGCATAAATCTCAGTCTGCAATGTTCCTTTCAATACTTTTGCTTCCACTTTGGGACATCAGAAAAGAAAACGCTCATGAATTAGCAGAAGAGACTTTCTGTGGTCACGATCGAAAATTGTAGAATCACAGTCTTGACAGAAGTTGGAGCTGGTACTGAGCTCCCAATTTCCCTCTCTCAAAGTCTTGATGTATTGTTGCTTTCTCAAGGCAATGAACTAGGGAATCAGTTTTACAAAGTGACCTGCTAAAATAGGTAAAGCATGTGTTAGCCTTTTGAGATTTTCTGGATGGTGGTTTGGCATGAATTCTTCAAGCCTGTCAGGCTTCCAGTAGCTGCTATGATTAATTTCTGGCACATATCCATTTGTTATGCATGCCCTCAGCTACAATGTACTCAATTTCTTCCATCTCCTAATTGTTTTTAAAGTCCTGCTACTTATAGCTTGGAAAATTTGATAATTCAGTCTTTGTTGCTTATTTTTGTTTTTTTCCTGAATTTAGAACATTCTCACAATTTTATATGTATCTGAGCATTATTTAGAAAGTAGCCAGGTGTTACTTACCAAAGAGTGGAGGTAGTTCTCCTCAGCAGATGCCATCTCCCTGGTCTTACATTCATCCTTGGAACATCTAGATAACAAGGAGTATAGAATCATTGAATGCCTACAGTGTGGAAGCAGGCCATTTGGCCCATCATGTTCACACTGACCCTCCAAAGAGCATCCCATACAGACTAAAACTCCTACCCTATCCCTGTAACCCTACATACTTTTTTATCATCGCTAATTCACCTAATCTACACATTTTACACTATGTGCAATTTAGTATAGCCAATCACCTAATCTGTATATCTTTGAACAGTGGGATGAAACCAAAGCACCTGGAGGAAACCCACATAGATCTGGGGAGAATGTGCATTTTTCACACAGATGATCACCCAAGGGTGAAATCAAACCTCGGCCTCTGGCTCTGTGAGGCAGCAATGCTAACCACTGAGCCACCATGCCGCCTATTTCTGTTTATTGACTTTAGCTTCATCTTCAACACCATGATTCCAACAAAAATCATCTCCAAACTCTAAGGCCTAGGACTCTGCTACCCCACCTTCCCCCTCCCCGAACAACTGAATCCTCAACTTCCTGACCTGCGGACTGCAATCAGTTAGGATTGGCAAGGACAGCTCCTCTGCAATAGTCCTCAACACCAGTGTCCTGCAAGGCTGAATACTCAACTCCTTACTGTACTCCTTATGCATTCAACGGTACGGCCAAATTCAGCTCTAACTCCATTAACAGATTTGCTGATGACACCACTGTAGTGGGCCCAATTTTAAACAATGACTGAGTACAGAAAAGAGATAGATTGCTTAATTGAATAGTGTATAGACTGATTCCCTACAGTGTGCAATCAGGCCCTTCAGCCCAACAAATCCACACCAACCCTCCGAAGAGTAACCCACCCAGACCCATTTCACCCTGACTGACGCACCTAACACTATGGGCAATTTAGCATGGCCAATCCATGACCGGCACATCTCTGGACTGTGGGAGGAAACCCATGCAGAACAGGGAGAATGTACAAACTCCATACAGTCACCCGAGGCTGGGTTCAAACCTGGATCCCTGGTGCTGTGAGGCTGCGGTCCTAACCATTGAGCCACCGTGCTGCCCATACCAATAACGTCTCCCTCAATGTCAGCAAAATTAAGAAGTGGATGATCAGTTCCAGGAAGTGGAGTGGAGAAGGACACACCCCTGTGTCCTCAATGGTACTGAAGTGGAGGTGGTCAAGAGTTTCAGGTTCTTAGGAGTAAATATCACCAATAATCTATACTGGTCCATGCACATTTATGCTATAGTCAAGAAAGCACACCAATGTCTCTACTTCCTCAGAAGTCTAAGGAAATTATGCATGTCCACAATGACGTGCCAATTTTTGTCGATGTATCATAGAAAACATCCTACTTGGTTGCATCGCAGCTTGGTATGGCAACCACTCTCCCCGAGACTGCAAGAAATCACAGAATATTGTGAATGCAGCCCAATCCATCTCAAAAACCAGCCTTTTTTCCATTGACTCCACCTACTGCCTTGGGAAAGCAGTCAATACAATCTCCTTCCACCCTAGTTATACTCTCTTCTATCCTTTTCCATCAGACATAAGATATAAAAGTTTGAAAACACGTACCAACAGATTCAAGAATGGATTCTTCCCTATAGTTATCAGACTTATGAATAAGCCTCTCACATATTAGAGTTGATCTTTTTCTGCACCTTCTCTGTAACTGTAACATTATTGATTAGATTAGATTAGATTAGATTAGATTACATTACATTACAGTGTGGAAACAGGCCCTTCGGCCCAACAAGTCCACACCGACCCGCCGAAGCGAAACCCACCCATACCCCTACATTTACCCCTTACCTAACACTACGGGCAATTTAGCATGGCCAATTCACCTGACTCTGCACATCTTTTGGACTGTGGGAGGAAACCCACGCAGACACGGGGAGAACGTGCAAACTCCACACAGTCAGTCGCCTGAGGCGGGAATTGAACCCGGGTCTCAGGCGCTGTGAGGCAGCAGTGCTAACCACTGTGCCACCGTGCCGCCCACAAATATTTTGCATTCTGTTCTATTACCCTGCTGTGTTACCCTGCTCCTTTGATACTGCCTGACCGGCTGTGCTTTTCCAGCACCACACTCTCAACTCTGATGTCCAGCATCTGCAGTCCTCACTTTCTTCTATTACCCTGTTGTACTTTGGTAAAGGTATGATTTGTCTGGTGAGCAAAAAAACCAATATTTTCCATTGTATCTTGGTACATGTGACAATAATAAATCCAATCAAAATTCTTTTCTATTAAATATGCAGGTGGTTTTGAAAGCCAACATTTCAATAGAACTTTCAATTTACGTGAATAATTCTAAGATTAACCATTGTTGTGGTACTTCATGAATTAATGTGCATTCCAATATCCCAGTATTTGGAGCCAGAATGCCCAATTTTATAAACAACAAAAGGCATGCTCCACAATCTTGGGGGTCACGTATAAAGGTAAATGTAAGGTTCTTTAATTTGCATGGATCTCAAGTTTCTGATACGTCACCCAGTTGTTGGATGGATATTATCAAGCTGGACTGAGTTCAGAAGAGATTTACCTGAATGTTGTTGTGTATGGAAGGTTTGATTTATAAAGAAAAGTTGGATATGCTGGGACATTTTTCACTCGAGCGTAGGAGATTGAGAGATGATCTGACAGAAGGTTATGAAATAATGAGTGTTACAGATAGTGTTAATATTAGTTGTCTTATTCCTGGATGGGGGATTTCAACACTAGCAGGCACATTTTTAAAGTGAGAAGACAGAGATTCAAAAAAGGCATAAGAGGCAAATTTTTTTTACAGAGAGTGGTTTACTTGTGGAATGAACTTCCTGAGAAAGTGGTGGATGCAGGTACAATTACAATGTTTAAATGACATTTGGACAGATACATGAATAGGAAAATGTTGGGACTCGTTTAGTTTGGGATTATGATCAGCATGAACTGGTTGGATTAAAGGGTTTATTTCCATGACTCTGACTCTATAATGCACCTTGGTGTTCTTTGAAATCATTTAACAATGAAGCAACAGTGTCAAAAAGTTAAATTTACAGGTTCGCAAAATTTGAATGGAACAAACAGCAGCAAGTGAAAATATATAAGTGCAAAGAATTATTTAGTCTTTAAGGACTAGATTATAAAAACTCAAGGACTTCTTCTGACATCTGTAATCTTGAATACAGATCCTAGTTCAGGAAAACCAGAGTACCTTTTCCAAAGACACTTCTCCCAAAATAGAAATGGAGGAACAGGCCAGTGGATGGCCGATGATAATTCATTGTTATAGAGATTGTAGCTTTCTAAATACATGGGTTGTGAAAGAAGGTGCACATGATTACAATCCTGCCAAAGTGTATTCACAATGCTCCTTGGAGACTGATAAGCATCAATGCTGTAGGCAAGAATGAACTGGAATGATTTTCTACATGAGTGAGAAAGCAACTGGAATTCATTGTCATTTGAGTGATATTTAATAGGGTTGGAACATTCCTTGAATTTTAGCTTAACTTTGCACTCTTTCAGAGTGCACACTTAATGATTGGCCATTAATTATTGATTCCAATGTGTGTGCACTCCATTTTTCTTTCTTTTCACTCCCATTGAGGCAGGTATGGTTATTAGATACCTTAAAGTAAATTACCAGACAGTAAAACAAACAAAGGACTCAGATAATCTCCCAAAAGCATGCAAATCTACAAACCAGGAATAGGTCATTCAGCTTCTCCAGCCTGCTTCAATATTTGATAGAACTGTGGCCTGATCTGATGGTGCTCTCAAATGTACTTTCCTGTGTACTCCCATAACATATGAACCACTTGTCAATTAAGAATTTGTCTAGCTCAACTTTAAAAGTACTTGCTAACCCTCTGGGAACCAAAACATATTTATTTATATATTTATGAACATTAAGGAGAAAGAATTGCATCAAACGTGGAAAGTAACATAAGAAAATGAATGTTCAACTCTAACTTTGATCTACTCTTCAATTAGATCTTGGGTTGATCTGTAACTCAAATGCATTTACCTACCTTTGATCCTGTGACAATATTGTACAATATTATTGTCATTTGAGAATGTGGAATTTTGAAATACAGACAGGTTAATTTTGGTTTCAGTTCTATGAAATTATAGTAACTTTTTTTAAGCAGTCAGAAAGTCATGTAGCAAAGTGACTGAAACACAATTTTGAAGAAAGTATATAATTAGTAAATACATAACTAGATATCTGTAATGCTAATTGACAGAGTGTTTACACTGTTGAGTTTATAATATTCAGAAGAAGTTAATAAGGAACACTGATAGTTTATTATGAGCTCTGTTCAGAAGAATAAGATTGTTTGTTCAGGGGAACATTTCTATCCCATTAGAACTGTAGGTATGTTTGTGAAGTTTTAAAGCTGTAAGAAACTGTATAGAAGTTTTCAACCTGTCAGAACTGAAAAGATATTTTAACCATCAAAACTGGAAAGAAGCATTAAAATTGTTTCAAAAAACTGGAAAGAGTTGATTAAGTAAGAAATTAAAATGTTAATGATGGAATAATATTTCTTTAAAATTGAGTATCATAAAAGGATATTGTTGAGAAAAAGAATGTATTTTTTTTGCTGTTTATGTTAAGATTTTTTCAAATTGACTTAGCTATATGTTGTTTGTCTGTCATTCAATATAGTCACCCCAGCATTCAATATAGTCAAATAATATATCATACAAGTAACTCCATGAACTATAAATGATTCAGGAGGTACTTTCATAAGAAGCTCAATTTGGGAATTTGTAAACACATCCTGTGAATTATTCTTTATTATTGTGTGCATCATTCTCCATTGACTCATGATATTTCTTTTCATATTCCAAGGCAGTTGGAAGGTGGACCTCCTTCTTGACCTCCTGCAGTTCTTGTGGTGTAGGTACAAAGTACTGTTTAGAAGTGAGTTCCAGCGTTTTGATTCAATGATGGTGAAGGAACAGTGTTATAGTTCCAAGTCAGGATGGTCTGTGGCTTAGAGGGGAACTTGCAGGTGGTGTTGCTTCCATACATTTATTCAATGTATTTTGGTCTTTTTCATTTTGTTTTTCAATGCCATTTGATCACTTTTCAGTATCAACTGGGAGTTCAACTTGTCTCATTTCTAGTGAGCCATAAACAGAAAATCTTGTAAACCACTCAACAAGTCAGTGATTACCCTTGAAGACAGAAACAGAATTAATATTTTAAGTTGATTACTGTTCCAAGTTGATGACCTTTTAGAAATACAAGTTAACAGAATTGAACTGTTTTTAAGCTAGTACAGGAACAGGGAAATGGAGACAGGGAAAGTATAAAATGGTAGGTCTAAAATGATTAGATGAAAGTCAAGAATAATTCAATTATTGGGGACACAATTCAATGGAAGACATAAAGAAAGAAGAGATGGTCTGGTGAAGCTGGAAATGATAATGGAGACCATCCCACTATTAATCTAATGATAGATGTTCCTTTCACGATAAACCAGCCCATACCTTTAACACTCTCATATGTGAAAAGCCAGCAACATGACATGAATGCAATTTTATAAACAGCATCCTTATCACCATAACAGAGTGATGATCAGATCAGGGACTCACCAGAAAACTTTTACCAAGGTTCCTTAACAGAAACACGGCTTTAGCACAGTTTTTAGATTAGATTCCCTACAGTATGGAAAGAGGCCCTTCAGCCTAATAAGTCCACACCGACCCTCTGAAGAGTAACCCACCCAGATCCATTCCCCTAACCTATATTTGTCCCTGACTAATGCACCTAACACTATGGGCAATTTAGCATGGCCAATTCACCTGACCTGCACATCTTTGGATTGTGGGAGGAAACCCACACAGATATGGGGAGAATGTGCAAACGTTACTCAGACAGTCGTCCGAGGTGGGAATCGAACCCTGGCCCCTTGCGCTGTGAGGCAGCAGTACTAACCACTGAGCCACCGTGCCGCTCATTTGTAGGTTCCCTAACCAGTCAGAGAATACAGGTGGGATTACATGCTGGATCTGTCAACTGAAGGCTTTCTGTGGGGGCATTGAGCATGGTTTACAACAACTCATCTGCATAAACCACAGGAGTTGAGAGGCATTCAGGGAATGCTGCTCCCCAGCTTTCTCATTCTTCCTTTTCTTCTGCTGTGGGATCTGAAAGGCTGTGGTAAGGTAATTTTTACCAAGGATGGCAGAAAATAGATTACATCTCCAGTCAAGCAGATGTACATAGAAGTAGTTGAGGAAATCAGCAGCAGGATTGTGGTCCTTGGAATCTGCACATGGCACACCAAAATGGTTAAGGATCTCAAGAGGTGGAAATTTGAATAATATTTCAATTTCAGATGGCAGTTCTCATACTCCTGACTTTCTTAGCGTTCTTCTGCACATCACTGCTCAGAACAGCTTATTTTGTAGCTCCACTCTGTCGTCACTGGAGGCATCTCCTCACATTTCCTTCCTGAAGAGCTAATATTCACACTGACCATTTTGCTCTCTGCACACATGTCTAACAGTCACTGGCCAGAAACGTCACCCTTCCTTCCTTTCCATTCAAGCTGTCTTAAACACACACCTCACTGCCTTTTCTCCTTCCAGGAAGAGAGACACAAATCAGGAAGAGACAGAAACCTGTGACAGGCACCTTGACAGTCACATGCACTGCATGTCCAGCCAATCCACTGTAAAGGAGGTCAAAATTCAGGTGGTTGCATGTATCAGCAATGGACTGACTGACATGAAAACCTCTCCAGCTTCTTGAGGGACTAATGTTCAAAGATGTTGAGAAAGCTCATGGTCTTTGGAGCTCGATCTCCATATTCGTCCCTCTTACTCAGAAATAGTTTGTGGCTGAGAAGCACACAGCTAGAAAGATATTGCTCCTGCCCTTGCTGCTGCTGTTTATGTTGCTGCTGCTGTTTCTTTTGAAATGTTAGGAAGAGCTGCTTAAGTTGTTTCCAAGCCATGGTGAAGAGTAATAGCAAGGAGGTGCAGAATAATGTGAATATAGTCCAATGCAGCTTATGTGATTTCTAAGAAGATGATAATTGCTTGTGGGGTACTCTCTGAAAAGGAGTGCTGTGAGCAAGAGCCTTTCACCTGGCGAGGGCTGCAGCATTCTGTATCACTGATCCAAACCTTCCTGGCCTTCCAGTTTCATTGAAGAAGTGCTCAGTCACCCCAACAAATTCCAAAAAGCTGCCTATTAAATTCAGAATTATCAGTATAACAAAACCTAATTACCTGGTGAATAACCCAATGCATTTCCTAACATATGTGTGACGGTTTGAAAATCCCAAATTGAGCACCCAAGAGCAAATGCTATCAACACCAATCCAGTGGATATCTGAGCAATTGTTGCTCCCCCCCCACCCTGGACATTATCGACACAATAAGTCATCAAATTTTATTAAGCTTCATAAGGGATCACAATTCTTCACTTTCACTAATCTGACCTTGAAACTTCCTCTTAAGAGCTGCTTTGTAATAGATTGTCTCACCAACTGCTCCTGTTCCAGTTGTTTACCTTCTTGTCCTGTGATCACGCTCCTCTTGACTCCGAAACTACACTCCAGTTCTTATTGACAAGCACAACTCCAACTATTTTGCCGACACTTTTCTAAGATATATCTTTGGGCTTTCCCCAAGGGCCGAAGGGCCTGTTTCCACACTGTAATCTAATCTAATCTAATCTAAAAAGTTCTAATATTACTCAGATCTATGAAAGCAAATACTTTTTGTGGCTTTTCAACCCCCACTCTCATTGCTCCCCAGGACTTCCTGCTTAATAATTTCTGAAACTTCTTCCTGAGTTTGTAACAACACAGAGCCATATCTTCCCTGCAGGACAGCTAAAAATCAGCACTACTCCCATTGAATCCACCTCCACCTCTGTCCAACTAAACTGTGTCACTGAGTTGCTTTCCAGTATCCCCTGAACTTTCCTGAGTGACCTATTGACAAACCTATAATAACATCTTCCCTAACACAGGGGAATGGTGAATGTTATCATCTAATAACCCTGGAATCAAGTGAGTTTGCAATGTTATATTTTATAGTGATTGCTGTCTTCCTTAGTACAATTGGACATCCAAGAAATGGATTTCATCACAGTTTCATATATCTTGTCCATATCTGTACATTCCTCTTGAGGTATAGTTGTGTACCTTGCACTTGCTGCAGTTATGCTGTGGAACACAGAATGATGTTGCTGCAGATTCCCTTATCAGGGCAACTGGTAGAAGTGCCTATTCCATCTACCATTCTTAATCGGATAATACTGTGGAAGACTGGCTGTTATTTTGCTGCCTCCAATAAGCTTGCACAGGCAGGCAGAAAAGCATTACATGTGGGTTTGAATCCACTTTTGAATTTAACCTTTGAAAATTTTCTAAGACTGTAAGATTCAATTCACTGTGTGAGTTGCCATTTCCACTCCTGTTTCTTTATCTGGACTTTATCTCCTTTCCTTAGACCCAAATATTTTAAATCTTGAACTCTGAATGCTCTCCTTTAAAAAGCTTCTTAAGGCTGAATTACTTGATCAAGTATTTGGCCAAGTGTTCTAATTTCTCCTTATGCAGCTTTATGCAGCTTGCTAATGCTCTTGTGAAATGCCTTGGGATACTTCACTGCTTTAAATATGCTATGTAAGTACACGTTGTTCGGTATCCACCAGGTTCCTTGCAATATGTTATACCACAACAATTATTATGACTGTGACTTAGAAAAATTTCATTGGACCTTATATTGCATTTGATAATCACTTCAGTCAATAGCAGTATTAAATTTCATTTTTTAAACATTAATTAACAACCTTCTCTATGTTAACATACACAAATTACATGAAAGAATTGTCCTGAAGCAGCTCAGGTGTGACAAATGAATCGCTTGCATTTTACACATTCAGGTGTAACATGAAGATCAATATCTGAAATTTGACCAATCATAAGATCAATTAAGTAACTGATCAAGTAAAACACAATGTTAAGTAAAGTAGAAGTGTGACAGTTTAAAGTTTGCAATTGGAAACTAGGCTGGCAAGATGTGATAAATTTTGTTGCTGTATATACTGGATATCCATTTAGCTTAATTAAACCCCTAAAGATATCACACTCCACAATACGTTTGTATGTCACACCCACTAATGTGTATTGCTATGCTTAATTGAGTATAATGTTATGACTGGATATCATAGAATCCCTACAGTGTGGAAACAGTCCATTGCCCAAGTCCATACTGACCCTCCGAAGAGTAACCCACCCAGACCCATTCCCCTACCCTATTACTCTACATTTATCCCCGACTAATACACCTAACCCACACATCCCTGAACACTGTGGGCAATTTAGCACGGCCAATTCATCTAACCTGCACATCTTTGGATCGTGGGAGCAAACCCATGCAGACACAGGGAGAATGTGCAAACTCCACACAGACAGTCACCCAAGGCTGGAATCGAACCTGGTCCCTGGTGCTGTGAGGCAGTAGTGCTAACCACTGAGCCACCATGCTGCCTTACACCATAAACCAAAAGGTGGACCTCCAGCTCCTATGGGGTCTAGTTATGGCATAAAATTTTAAATGGAAATGTTCACTTTACATTGCAGTCAGTGATAACTTTTAAAGTATGTTATACAATAAAAAGTTTAGGAAATTCTAGCATAGCCAAGTATAGTTGCAAAAATTAGAATAAGTTCTCGATTTATTATCTGCCTGACAACGGAGTCAGAATAGATCCCATTCAGCAAGCATAGTCTAGTAAAGGAGAACCTGGACCAATTTAAGAGGAAATCATGTTTAACTAACTTGATTAAATAATATTGAGTGAATGGGGGCAGAGTGGTTGCTGTTATGCACATGGGCTTTCAAGTGTCATTTGAAAAATTACCATATATTAGGCTTATCAGCAAAACTGAAATCATGTAATAAAAGAGGCTAGCAGGCATAGAACATTAGGTGACATACGGGCTGCAAAGCTGTAATGACTTTTTTTTTATATAGCTTGGAAAGGGATATATTGCAGTATTTCCTGGATTTAGAGCTAGGAGTAATACTGATTTTGATATACATTAATAGTGTACAATAGGGGAATGTGAGGGAAACAGGACACAATTTTGAAATTTGTAGAGATCCTCAGAGATCACCATTAAATTTAAAATTTGAGAGGTCCATTCAAAAGTCTAATAACAGCGTGGAAGAAGCTTCCAACAGAAGAGGTTGGAAGAAATTATACTGGTAGAAGAGGTCTTTGAATATGTTGGCTGCTTTCCTGAGATAGTGAGAAGTATAGATAGAGTCAATGAATGGAAGGTTAGCTTGTGTGATGGGTCTCAGCTATGCTCATAATTCTGTCTAGTTTCTTTTGGTCCTGGGCAGAGCAGTTGCCATACCAAACCATGATGCATTCGGACATGCTGAATTTTCTTTAGTCTCCTGAAGAATGAGAGTATTGTTGTGCTTTCTTTACCATCGCATTAACGTGAATGGATTGGATTGTTGAATGGACTAGAATGGATTGTTGATGAACATCACTCTAGGAACTTGATGCTCTTGACCATCTCCACCTCAGTGCCAATGATGTAGACAGGGGTGTGTCCTCATTTTGCTTCCTGAAATCAATGACCAGCTCTTTCATTTTACTGACATTGAGGGAGAGATTGATATCTTTACATCATGCCACCAGGTACTCTCTCCTTCTTATATTCTGTCTCGTCATTGTTTGATATCTGGCATACAATGGTGGTGTCATCAGCGAACTTGTAAATGGAGTTAGGGTGAAATTTAACCACACATTCATGAGTATATAAGGAGTAGAGTAAGGGACTGAGAATGCAGCCTTGCAGGGTGCCGGTGTTGAGGATTATCGTCATATCTTACTACTTGTGATCAATCTATTATGGAAAGAGGCATGCCTATTCTTACTCTTGGAATGTGCATCCCAATTCAAATATTCAGCTACATGTTATTGTGAGTTTAAAAACTAAAGAGGCTTATTTATTCTCACACTCTTACTGTCAATAATTGCAATATCTGGAAAATTTATGATCTCTGTTTATGCCTTATGGCTATAATAATTAAGTCCATAATTTGGGTTTGATTCCCGGTCAGCGAATAAGAGTTTAAGCATTCTGCTAATTATGAAGATGACAACATTTCTTGTCAGCAAAAGACAATAATTGACTTCAGGAAGAAGGGTGGAGGACACACCCTTATCTACATCAATGGAGCTGAGGGCGAGCTGGTCAAGACTGTCAAGTTCCTGTCAATCTGTCCTGGACCTCCTAAATAGATGTGACAGTCAAAACGACACAACAACACCTCTTCTTCCTCAGATGGCTTAGAAAATTCAGCATGTCCATAAGGACCCTCATCAACTTTTACAGGTACACCAAAGAAAGTATTCTATCAGGGTACATAACAGCTTAGTATTGCAACTGCTCTGCCCAAGACCATAAGAAACTACAGAAAGTTGTGTGCACAGCTTCGACCATCACAGAAACCTATCCATGGACTCCACTTACAGTTCTTCTTGCAGTAGAAAGACTGCCAACATCATCAAAGACCCCTCCCACTCCAATTATACTCTCTTCCAACCTCTTCCATTAAACAGAAGCTTGAACACATGTACCGACAGGTTCAAGGACAGCTTCTTTCCAGCTGATATTAGATTGCTGAATGGACCTGACTAATTTCAAATCTAATGTTGACCTTGCTTTGTGCACCTCCTGCACAACCATATCTTGCATGCCTCATTCCGTCTAAGAACCCTGTGATTTGTGTGTCCTTGTTTGCTATGATCGGCCTGTACAACTCACAAAACAAAGCTTTTCACTGTACTTGGTACATGTGACCATCGTAAATTAACTCAAATACCTGTATTAGGCATGACACTATATGAAACCTTAGTTTGGCACTTGCTGTGATATTGGGGCTGGAAAAGCACAGTCGGGGGGGCAGCATCCAAGGAGAAGGAGACTCTACATTTCAGGCATAAGCCCTTCATCAGGATTGAGGCTTATTGTTCAAGGGAGCTGAGAGATAAATGGAAGGGGGGGTGAGGCTGGGGGGAACAAGCTGGATTTCACCAAGTTCCCCATTTCCCCTCCTCCCACCTTATCCTAGTCCCAACATTCCAACTCAGCACTGCCCACTTGAACAGACCTACCTATCCATCTTCCTTTCCACCTATCTGCTCCACCCTCATCTCCAACCTATCACCTTCATCTACCTATTGCACTCACAGCTACCTTCCTCCCAAACCCACACCCCCCCCCCATTTATCTCTCAGCCCCCTTGACCCACAAGCCTCATTCCTGATGAAGGTCTTATGCCCGAAGTGTCAATTCTCTTGCTCATTGGATGCTGCCTGACTGCCTGTGCTTTTCCAGTACTACACTCTTTGATTCTGATCTCCAGCATCTGCAATCCTCATTTTCTCCCACCTGCTGTATACTGTGTTTTGTACTTTGGGAAGGACTTGAAGAGTTTAATGAAGATTGGCAAGAAGTATGATGCCAGAGATGAGTGATTACCTTAACTTGAATAGACTGAAGAAGCAGAGGTTATTCCCCTGAGAGAAGTGAAGCCCAGTGGAGATAAGACCATAAGACATAGGAGCGGAAGTAAGGCCATTCGGCCCATCGAGTCCACTCCGCAAATGATCTGATAGCAATGTTTGATACTATAAATGATTGCACTGTAAATGGTTGGTAAATAATAATTCTGAATTTTTATATTGCATAAATTATTAATATATATCTTCATTATTGCATTATACAGCTCTTGGAGGATTTTCTACCTTAAAGAAATTATTTAACTACAAGTTGTTGTCATTTTTAGTTGTGAATTTCTGAATTATTTCTTCTGCTATTTAATCTGATGATACATAAAAGATACTCTGTAGAAGTGAATCTGCAATGTGGCATTGCTAGCATATATTTGTATACTAAAAGAAATTCTAAGTGTGAAATTCTAATTGTGAATTCATGAGCTTCTGTTTGTTCAAATGAAATCTACGTCTTTGATTCCCAAGGTACACAGTGTGAATACTCCTAGCAGGGAGCAAAGTCATGTGCAAGTATGTAGACTGCATTAAAAAGTGTTGCTGATAGCAATGCAAAATTTAGATTATGTTAGATACAACTCAAGGCAAGTCACAGTGTGCGATTAATAATGACTGCAAACACTGATATAAACTGTCGTGTTATTTACTGTACAATTATCTTATTAACCAATGTAGCTTGAGCTTTGACGCTTTTTGGAAGACAACATTTTACTGCAAAGAGACCTACTACTACCCTTTTACTACTAACAAAGAGGCCTCAGGGTACAGTTTCATAGTTCCTTGAAGGTGGAGTCACAGGTAGATAGGGTAGTCAAGAAGGCATTTGGTACACTTGCCTTTATTGGTCAGTGCATTGAATATAGGAGTTGGGGTATCATTTTGTGGCTGTACAGGACATAGGTTAGGTCATTTTTGGAATACTGCTTTCAATTCTAGTCTCCCAGCTAGAAGAAAGCTATTAAACTTGAAAGGGTTTGGAAAGGATTTACAAGGATCTTGCTGGGATGGAGGACTTGAGCTATATGGAGAAGCTAAATAGGCTGGGGCTATTTTTCCTGGAGTATCTGAGGCTGAGGGGTGACCTTATAGATATTTATAAAATCATGAGGAGCATGGATAGAGTGAATAGCCAAGGTCTTTTTCCCAAATTAGGGGAATCCAAAACTAGACGGCATAGGTTTAAGGTGAGAGGAGAAAGATATAAAAAGAACATGAGAGGAAACTTTTTCACGCAAAGGGTGGTGTGTGTATGGAATGAGCTGTCACAGGAAGTAGTGGAGGCTGGTACAATTACAACATTTAAAAGGCATCTGGATGGGTATATGAATAGAAGGAGTTTAGAGGAATATGGGCCAAATGCTGGCAAATAGAACTAAATTAATTGATGATCTCTGGTCAGTGTGGACAAGTTGGACCAAAGGGTTTGTTTCCATGCTGTGCAATTTGATGACTGTAATCTTACTCTCTACAGACATAGTAGCTCTTAGTATAACCATATTTGTTGTGAAGAGTCGAGAGTGTGGTGCTATAAGAGCACAGCAGGACAGGCAGCAACCAAGGATCAGAAGAAATTATGTTTTGAGGCCTCATTCCTGATGTAGGGTTTTTGCCGAAACATCAATTCTCCTGCTCCTTGGACGCTGCCTGACCTGCTGTGTTTTCCAGCACCACACTCTCGATTCTGATCTCCAGCATCTGCAGTTCTCACTTTCTCCATGTTTGTTGTGAAACCAAGTTTGGCTAGGAAAGCTTATGACTGTTCTATCTATGATGGGTAATTCATTTTGAGAGACAAACATTAATGCCCTGATAATTTTTTCTACAATTGTGGATCTTCATTTTTCCAAATTGGAATCATTGGAGACTTTGAACGTTTGTGAAGTTATATATTTTCTAAAATGATCTGTCTTTTATCTTGATCTTATTATTTTTCTCTTCTCTTTATTTTGCTTTCTGTATGTAATTTGACTTTAAATTAAATATTCAAATTTATAATTTCTGATTCTGACTCTGAAGGCTAATTTTGGTCTCCACAAAATAAGTAATTTTGGTTCAGGTGGGAAGATACAATATTAAGATCTGAACACAGAAACAATAACAATGTTGAACACATTTATCAAAAATCAAGACAAGTGGTTGCTGATCAATCTGCTCTGAAAATGTGGGTTGATGTTTGTAGTGATTCAAACCAGGTGGAAAGGATTTTTTCAATTGGGGTTGTTAACCTGGGTCATACAGGAGCATCGTCGTCAATGAGGTCCACCTGGTTCCAGTCACTACACCATTGATAGATTTTAAAAAGGCTCCTCACATTTTGGTACTTTTATTGTCTTTTTTTTACGGTCAGCCAGATTTCTAGGTGATAGCAAAGCTAAATAGAAGAGACCTGGACTTGTTCATTAAGTACATTTGCAGCACTACCTGTGGGTTAGGAGGGGCAGGAAGATTTCCTGGCTCAATGCTTTTACAGAGAAACATCACCCCACCAATGGTGATTTGCAAAACCTTCTCCGAAACACATCTGTCATAATTGTTTTAATGACCAAACTCACAGCAATATCAACCTTCCAGCAGAGTGGCTCAGTAGTTAGCACATATGCCTTACAGTGCATGGGACCCAGGTTTGATTCTAACGTTGGGTGATTGCCTGTGTGGAGTTTACACATTCTTTCTGTGTATCTGCATGGATTTGCTGGGTGCTCCAGTTTCCTCCCGCAGTCCAAGGATGTGCAGGTTAGGCTGATTGGCCATGCTAAATTGCCCATGGTGTCCAGGCTTGGTGGATTAGCCATGGGAAATGCAGAGTTACAGGGTTAGAGTAGGGTGGTGTGTCTATGTCAGATGCTGTTCAGAGAGTTGGGTTGGACTCTGAGCCAAATGGCCTGATTCTATGACTTGATAACTGACAGCTCATGATCAATGAACCCTTCCAATCACTCCCAGCCATCTGTGATCTCTAATCCTAAAACAATGAATCATTCCTGCTACAAAAACAAAGAGTGTTGGAGAAACTCAGCAGGTCTGGCAGCATTAATGGAGAAAGGGTAGAGTTTACATTTCAAGTCCTGTTTCTGGTTTCATTATTAAAGGAATCCGGTATCTGCATGTTTTTTTTATGTTAACATCTCTGCTCCTGGACTGTGGCCTTGAGGCCAATAATTTTGCTGTTCAATAGTCAGCTTAACCTAGCATTTAAACTAGCTTCAAGGGGGATAATCAGTTTAAAAAGGAGTGGGCGTGCCATGGAATCAAAACTCCAAAACTCTTTGGAAACTTTACCTCCTCTCCCTCACCTCCAAAACCCTACTCTGGTGAATATTGGGCCTAAATATTTTTGTGGTATTCTTCAGTTATTTGCCACATTTGGCCCACTGAAGAGCATTACCAAATTATTTTACTTCACTAATCATTTGAAAGTTCCAATGCAAAATCAAGTTGTTACAAAAAAATTAAGTCTGTGTAAAATGACACTGTTGATCACAAAATCGAGGTCATTAAAAGTGAAGGAGCAACCGAAACTGTAGGGAATTATAGTTTTTAACTTTTAGAGCTAATTTCGATCAATGTATTTCTCGATAACCTCTGTCCATTGCAGTTCAAGTTAATCGGTGCTACAAACACTTTGTCTTGAGTCTGGAGGATTTACATAACCACAGGGGAAGAAGCTGCCTGAGAATGTTACTTTCCTCTAAATAACCTGCATATTTTTCGAAAGTCTTGGCTGTGCTGTAGCATTCCACATATTTTAAGGTATGCAATTTCTCATTATTCCAGTTAAAGTGTATATGGGATCGGTTAGTTTGAATGGCTGGTCTGTGATGTGGAGTGATACCAATAGCGTGAGTTCAATTCCTGCACCAGCTGAGGTTACCATAAACGACTCTCCTTCTCAACCACTTACCTCACCTGAGGCTTGGAGACCCTCAGGTTAAACCACTACCAGTCATCTTTCTCTAATGAGAGAGTAACTCTATTGTCCAGGAGGACGATCAAAAGATTTAATGCCAATTCTTATAGAATTCAATTTAATAAGATTTATAACTATTCAAGAATATCTGAAAATAAAATATCTTATAACAGCTAAGGATAAATATCCATCTACAGTTAAAGTTTTACCGTAAAGCCATGAGTGAGTAAATTATCTTCCCCAGTGTGAAAAATATCTATTAGGAACTATTTTCTGAGGATTTCGATCACTGAATTTTCAGTGAAAGGGTTTTACTTTTATATTATTTGGATCCCTCCTGCTTTGCAAATATTGGTATCTAAATCGGTTCTTCTCACTGTCATGTGATGTTGTATCATTGACATTTTTTTCTAATTATTTAGTTAAGATTCCTTTAAGAAGTTGTGAACTCTTATATACTCAATTTGTTTGTGATCTTTTATAACTCTTAAATAGAAATTTGTTTCCCTCTCCCTTATTCTTTCAATCTTAAAAACACCCTTTTAAAGTTTATTAGACAATAATGTGCTTCTTTAATCTGCCTTCATGAAGGTTGTTTGACTCTGGTGTCTAATGATATTAATGTGAATAGAATCCTTGTTCCCTCTTTTCAATTGAACACTTCAGGTTTTATGGTTCCTGTATATCTGCAGTTGTTAACATCTTATTTTCACACCCAAGTATTATGATTCTATGTCTCCTTCCAAGCCTTTTTTTCAGTGTTTAAACTATTATTTATACTTTTCATTTTATGGCAATTTATTTAATTAACGGCATACGTGTAGTGTCTCCATATCCCCTTTTAGTTATATTCTAATTTCAAAGTGGACCGTACTGATTTTTCTTATTGGCAATGGAATCTTTGATCTACATGGATCTTTATCTTTAAATATTTTTCCAACTTATGTGTCTTCTATCTAATAAGTTATACTTATTTCTAACCAGATATAATTACAACATATGCAGAGTTCTGTTTTTGCTCAGTAGGATTTTTCATGAGTACTGTTGGTGTAATATGACTAAGACTGCCCTAGGTCTCTCTGTACAATTCTAAATACATTTGTACATCTATTGAACAACTAAAGTATCTTGGCTTACTGTTTCAGGATTACTACTTTGAATATGAGTGGTTTAACTATAATGCTTTTCAACTCTAGTCTCTCAATATCCTTACAGCAGTTTGTGCTTGATAGTTTTTGAGGCACAGTTCTGCTCGGAAGAAAATATAATTCATTACAATTCATGATCATTGTGTTGCAAGATGATTCAGATCCAGGACATGAAAGGTATTTGTAAGGTATGGTATACCATACAATGGTGAGCGAGGCATTTCTAATCATTCAAAATAAAAACTGCAACATAATTACCTATAATAGTTACTTATCGACTAGTGTGTTATAGTTTTCCTTTGGCATCCAGCTCACGAATTTATCATTCAGTATGTTCATTACATTCACTTGCTAACGATGATTTTTATACGAGTAGTGTGTGTGAGGGCTTTCTTTTAAACATTGATAATGACTGTTAGCACCTATTAGTATATGCCGTAAGATGTGCCTTCAGTTACTTTATGGAGACGAGGGGAGCTGAGCAGCTTCACTATACACCAGTAGAGGATACATCTGGCAACATCAAAAGGGCATTTACTCACGAGTGAGAATGTTCAGTCCTTGGAGTAACCTCTATAAATTGGTACATTGTAACCTTCTTCAGTCTTAGTGTTGAGGTTCTGGGGTAGCAGCAGCAACCAACTTTATATTTTGCTTTGCGTATGCAGATTATGTTCTTGAAAGCTGAGCAACATGCTCTCCATTTTGTTGTTATGGCATACCTGGTTATCACCTGATGTTTAAGGATTGTCTTCTGTGCACTTGCAAGCCTCATTCCCAGAGACCCACTCATTTCCGGAGACAGATCGCAAATGCTCTCAAAACCAGTCTACAAAGCATCTTTTAATTACTAAACTATTTCCAGTAGTTATTGAATAATATGCTGAGGTTAGAACTGTGGAATTAACATTACAGGATATTGCACTTTCAAGACTGCTGGACATACTCAAGGTAAAGTTAGGTGGTAACTATTAAAAAGGTCTGAACACTTGAATCTTGTGTATATTCAGTTATTCTGTATAGACCAGGAAGCAGAAAATGTCAGCCTGTGCAGCTGGGTTGAGTGCTCTCCTCTGTCCAGAAGAAGAAATGTTGCCAATGACATTTATATTGAGACTAACACTGCTGAAGAAATACACACTAGCATGATGTGGTTTTCTGCTGCAATGGGGCAGGCCGGCTTCTTGTTTAGTCAGTGCATTGCTTTAAAAGCCAAAGTTTCTGTCATATAATTGTAATGTAAAGTAGCCATTGCATGAGTGATGAGATGACATAATCACGGCTCCTGCCCAGTTATTTGGGCCAAATTAAAATCACCTCCATAATTTCTGGGTTCCATTTTATTTCTCTCGGGATTCCTGGCCATATCCTGTCAGATTCCAGTACTTCGTTCACCTTTGTAAACTAATTTCTTGAATCCTTTCTTCTAATTTATTATAGATCTCACCTTACTCATAATCAACAATTGCTCTTGCTCACAGGTCAGTAGATCAGAGCAGTGGGCAAAAAACAAGTACAGATAATTTCTCTGATGTAAAACCTTCTAGCCCTGCTTTGCGAGGTACAATGCAAGTTTTATATTTCTGGATTTTTTTTTCACCAATCTGGGCATGCTTCCTGGAGAAAATTGGAATTTACACTTTTCAGCACCTTCCTGCCTTTCAGCAGTAACCAACAGTGCAGATAAAAGTGAAAACATGTCACAAGGGCAGCTACTGGCAGTATGACACAACTATCTCCCTGCTCCACCACACCGCAAAGTAAAATTAACTAGCTTTAATGTTAAACTCAGGTAATGTACCTGGGTAAGGAATCACAGAGTTAACTCTTCTAGTAGACACCAGTTGCTTTGCATAATCCAGATGTACCTTCCTCCATTCCAAAATTCTCACAGTATAGAAATAACATTAGAAATCAACATTATAGGAATAACCTCTCCACCATAGTCACTCCACATTCCTTGTCGTCACACACTATCTACTGGCTTTTAAATGTGGAAACTGTAGATAGACTATCAGAATAACCTTGACCAATGTTCAGCTTTGCACTGCGCCATCCCATTTTGGCAGCAGTAGTTTAGGCTGATCTCTACCTGTTTGGACATAGGCAAACTGTCAAGAGTGGACCAGAAACAAAACATAACCTCCCTACGCTATACCCCTATTAATGAAGCCTAGAAAATTGAATGCTTTATTAGCAGCTCTCCCCACTTGTTGTGCTACGTTTAATGAATAATGGTCCTGCACACCCTTTAGAAGACTAAGTTTCATTTTATCCATGCTCTTTGGACCAAAGTATATCACCTCACACTTGTCTAGATTGAACTTAATTTGCCATCTGTCCACCCACTCCACAAACTTGTCTTTTTGAAATTCGGCACTATCCTCTCCACAAATTATAATTCTTGTAGTTTTGTGTCATCCGTAATCCTTGAAATCAAGCCTTCGTATCAAAATCTAGATCATTTTTATATATCATGAAAAGCAAGGATTCCAATGTCAACCAGTGGGAAACCTTATGACAAACTTTCCTTCAGTACAAAAAATACCCATTAACCTCTTGTTCATATCACTCAGCCAATTTTGTATCAATATTACTACTATGTTTTTTATCCCCAAACACTCACAATTTACAGCATTACATCAAACATCTTTGGGAAGTTTATGTTTACTACTTCAACTGCATTGCCTTCATTAATCCTCTCTATTATTTTTTCAAAGAACTCCAACAAGTTCATTCGATATACTTTCCCTTGACATTTCTGTGCTAGCTCTTCTGAATTTAGCTTCCTCTGTCATGATGGCCTGGGCAACATTTCTCCTTTGTAGGTAAAGAAAAATGCAAAGTGTTCTTTTAGCCATGCTTTTTGCCTCCATGATTAAATCTCTTTTTTGGTCCCATCTTGTTTCCTGTATTTTACTACTAATGTGCTTACCAAAAAATTTGGATTTTCACTTAATGTTTGCTGCCAGTCTCTTTGCTTACAATCCCTCTTTGCTTCTTTAATTTGCTTTTTCAACTCTCTTCTGAACCCCTGTATTTAGCATAGTTCTCAATTATATTTATTACCTGACGCCTGTCATAAACTCTTTTACTTTTTTAACTAAATTTTTAAATCTCATTTATCAGCAAGGGAGTATTAGACTTATTTGACCTACATTTTCCATTTAATGGAATATATGACCATGACCAAACCAGCTCCGCTTTGGAAGTAGCCCATTTTTTTTCCTGACAAACCTTAGTTCCAGTCTATCCACTGCAGCTCTGTTCTTGTCCCATCAAATTCATCTTCCTATCAGTTGATTAGTCTCACTCTGGATTGATCAATGTTATTTTCCACCGTCGTCCTAAACCTCATGTTATGATGATAAATGTCCCCCAAATATTCTTTCAGTGTCACTAGATTTCTGAGGCCTACCTCATTCCCAAGAATAAGGTCCAACAATATCCCCTTTCTTCTGAATTGAACATGTACTGCTGCAGGAAATTCTCCCAAACATAAGTTCCCCCTGTCACTGGTCAACAGTGACACCTTGGATGTTGATTCACTGGTGGTAATGCCATTGAATGTCAAGGCATTGATTAGGTTGGTTAGGTTTCTCTTATTGAAGATGGTAATTACCTGACATTTGTGTGGTGTGAATGTTTCAACCTAAGCCTGGATATTGTGGACACTGCTCTGAGGAACTCCTGCAGTGATGTCCTAGAGCTGGGAAGTTTGACCTTCAACCACCACAATCATCTATCTTTATGCTTGGTATAACTCCAACTAATGGAGGAGTTGCCACCGTATAAATTGCCCCCTTATGCTGTTTTATCTGGTTGCTGCTGTCTCTCTCTCTGATGCTATTTTGTTTGGTTTCCACTCTTTCACTCTTATTCTCTGCACCACTTTTTTATCTGGTGTCTAAATTTGCAGTCCCTGTGCTGTTTTATCTAGTGTGAGCTCTTTATCACTGTTTGCTTTATCTGGTTTCTGCTCTCTCTCTCTCACACGCGCAAACACACACACACTTCAGTCTGCTTCCTGCTCTCTGTCCTCTTGCAATTTTATCTGATGTCTGTTTTCTCTATTTTATCTCATTCTCTCTCATTCACTATGTTTTATCTGGTGTTCTCTGTTCTGTGCAGTTTTATTTGGTTCGTGCTGTCCCTCTGTGATGCTGTTTTATCTGATGTTTGCTTCTCTCTCTCTTTCTCTCCCCCCTTTTCTTCTTCATGCTATTTTATTTGATCAGTTCTCTATATTATCCAATGTATGCACTTTCACTCTAAGATATTTTATCTTTGTCCACTCTTTCACTGTGTGCAGTTTTATCTGGTTTCATCTCTCACACAATTTTCTTTCTTTGGCATCTGTGCTCTCTGTCTCCCTCTCCTCATGATAGTTTATCTAAAGTCTATTTGCTCTCTCTGAAGCAGACTTTTTTCCTGGTGTCTGCTTTCTCTCATGCAATTTAATCTAATTTGTTGTCTCCCCAGACATTGTATTATCTGGTGTCAGCATTCACATTCTCCCATCTTGTGTTTTCTGGTTTCCCCTTTCGCTCGTGTAGTTTTATATGCTGTCCAGTCTCTCTCTCATTTGCTGTTTTCTTTGGTCCTCTTTCTCTCATGTTGTTTTTATTTGTTCCTGCTTTCATGCTCCACATGCAGGTTTGTCTATTGTCTGCACTGTCTTGAACTACTTTGTCTGGTCTGCTCTCTCTCTTATGATTAAATTAGATTCCCTACAGTGTGGAAACAGGCCCTTCAGCCCAACCAGTCCACACCGACCCTCCAATGAATAACCCATCCGGACCCATTTCCCTTTAACCAATGCACCTAATACTATGGGCAATTTAGCATGGCCAATTCACCTGACCTGACTGTGGGAGGAAACCAGAGCACCCGGAGGAAACCCATGCAGACATGGGAAGAATGTGCAAACTCCACACACAGTCGCCCGAGGCTGGAATTGAATCTGGGTCCCTGGTGCTGTGAGGCAGCAGTGCTAACCACTGAGCCATCGTGTCACCCCTTGTGCTTTTTTATCTGATGTCTGCTTTCTCTCTTCCTCATTATATTTAATATGGCTGCTACTGTTTCACCTTAAGCTGTTTTACCTAGTTCCTACTCTCTTTCTGGTATTTACATTCTGAATCTCGTGCTTTTTTCTATTTTATCTTTTATCTGAAGTCTACTCTCTGTTCTGATGCTGTTTTATCTGGTGTTTTCTCTCTCTCTCTCTCACATCCTGTTATATCTGGTGCCTATTCTCTCCTTGTGCTGTGTTTCTGTATTCTTTTGACAACAATAGGATCCAAATTAAAGAACTAACAAAATTAATGTGACAGATCATTAAGGAACACTAACAAAAAAAGTATCAAATTAAATTAAAAAGTTATTTTTGGTTGAGATAATGCTGTCCGCACCCCAACGCCTCTTCATATTATTTTATTGAACCACAGGGACACCTGGACACTGATGTAACCACAGAAGAAAGGCAGGTTGTTATGTCTAACATCCTCCTCCCTGGTCCACAGTCTAGACGTGTTGATGCTTTACCAGATACAGGAGCAGACCCCCAGGAAAGTCTTCAGTCTGACTGGCCCTCTTCTCAACGAAATGCTGAAGGTAAGGAGTGTGGGCTGAGTGCGACCAAAAATCATAGAACAACCCCTTCAAGCTCGCAAGAACTGCAGTTTGGGAGTCCATGAGCCAACAGCAAATGAGGACATTGAAGCATTTTTTTTTTCGCTATTGTGCCATCTGTCAACCTTCATGTAGGTCCTAAACACTCTACCAGTCATTTCCAGGACCTGCTGTAGTTAGGACGTACCTCACTCTGAAAAGGTGCACATTTATTTTAAATGGTGCTAATCTCATGTGAACCTGGCTAACATGCTGAGGTGTGTGATCAACCCACATCCTATTGCTTCACGTGCAAGTCGCACATAAATTTTGTGTTACTTGGACATTTATATGTTTGCAGTTCTGCACTTAGCAGTCCAGTATTAAACTTACTTACTGAGAGGCTGGTTTGCATTATGGACTGTGTTCACAACTCTGTTTCTTGTGGTCTTAGGAAGAGCAGTTGCTAAACCACACCGGGATGCAACCAGATAGGATTCTCTCTATGGTACATCTATAAAAATTTGTAAGAACCTTTGTGGAAATTCCAAATTTCCTCAGCCTCCTCAGAAAGTAAAAGCATTGCTTTTCTTCCTTGACTGCAGTGTCAATGTGAGTAAACCAGGACAGATTGTTGGTGATTGTCACTCCCAGGAACTTGATGCTCTCAACCACCTCCACCTCCGCATCATTGACAGGGGTGTGCCCTCCACTCCACTTCCTGAAATCAATGACCAGCTCCTTCATTTTGCTGATGTTGATGGAGAGATTGTGTCTGTACACCATGCTATTAAACACTCAATCTTCTTCCTGTACTCTGTCTTATTGTTATTTGAGATCTAACCTACAGCAGTGATGTCATTAGCAAATTTGTAAATGGGGTTGGTGTGGAATTTAGCCACACAGTCATGTGTGTGTAATGAGTATAATAGGGCTGAGTACACAGCCTTATGGGGCACTGGTGTTAAGGTTTATTGTGGAGGAGGTTGTACTATCCTAACGAGATCAGCCAGGTGGATTTTCTGGTGCGTCCAGGGCATCAGGGCACCTGGCTGACAGGTATAAACAGAACTGTCAGAGGTTTTTTTTAGATTAGATTACATTACAGTATGGAAACAGGCCCTTCGGCCCAACAAGTCCACACCGACCCGCCGAAGCGAAACCCACCCATACCCCTACATTTACCCCTTACCTAACACTACGGGCAATTTAGCATGGCCAATTCACCTGACCCTGCACATCTTTTTGGACTGTGGGAGGAAACCGGAGCACCCGGAGGAAACCCACGCAGACACGGGGAGAACGTGCAAACTCCACACAGTCAGTCGCCTGAGAGGTTCTGCTCACTCTGAGAGGTGACTCTGAGGAAACCGGACCCGTGTTATGTTCTCTGCATGTGTAAATGAAGGGTGACTTGGTGACGGGATATTGGCCTCTGTGGAGTTATTTCAGAGGTGTTGTCACCTATCCTTATTGACTGTTCGTCAGGAAATCGAGAATCCAGTTACAGAGGAAGGAGCAGAGATCTCGGTCCCAGAGTTGGGAGATGGGTTTGTTTGGAATTAAGGTTTTGAAGGTGGAACAGTAGGCAATAAGTATGAGCCTGATGTATCTTTGTTGTCCAGATGTTCCATGGATGAATGTAGGGCCAGGGGGATGGTGTCGACCATGGACCAGTTGCGCTGGTAGGCAAACTGCAAGGGATCAACGCAGTCTCGGAGGCTAGAGTTTATGTGAGTCATGACCAACATCTCAGAGTACTTCATAATAACATGTGTCAGAGCCACCGGGTGGTAGTCATTGAGGCAAGTTGAATGATTTTTCTTTGGCACTGGGTTGATGGTGCAGACGTCAGATCATAGTAAGGAGAAGTTGAATATGTCTGTGAATACTCCCACCAGCTGGAAATTGTTCAGAAAATGTTCAGTTGGTGGTTTCCTAGGATCAGTGATTTGTCTTTTGGAGAGCCTAAATAAAGTGGGCCTGTATTCTCTTGAGTGTACATGAGCAAAAGGTGATTTTATTGAAGCATGCAAGATTCTGAAGGGGCTGGACCATGGCAGATGGCTGTTTCCCCAGGCTGAAGAATCTAGTCAAGGATAAGGAGCTGATTATTTAGAACTGAAGCTAACTCTTATCATAAAGCTAGTTCTTGAATAAGCAGAGAATGCCAAGCAGAGCTACACAAAGGTGCACAATGGGACAATCACACACAAAGTGTTTGACATGTTAAAGATGGAAGTAGTATCTCTGGCAGTCTTTATACGTTTCAGCTAACGTATGCAAATGTTACATCGTATACATCAAGAAATGCGATGAGTTGTCCTCTCATAGTATATCAAAGAAAACAAATTACCAGTTGATGAAGTGTTGCACCCATTGTCAGAATGCAGATACTCTACTGCAAAGCAAGAACCATGAGCCTGCACCTAGTCTTGTCAACAGTGGCACATGTATTGCTATGGTAGAAAATTAACCTACTCTATTAATCTCAAGTATTGACTACATTGTAAGCCATTGAGGATCAGGTCATCAATAACTACACATGGTCAAATTACCTTCAATAGTGCAGCTTTGAGATTCAGTATCTCACAAGTTTCACACAATTTGACATGTGAAGTGATAATACTGTTGCAGGCAGTGTTAGTGATAGTAAGATGGCTTACACATTGAAGGTGGTCATGTTGATATCATTTGTGACCATGAATTTTATAATATGGTAGGACTTGAATTCTGTGATACATTATGCATTACATAAGGTAAGCCAATGCTTAAAACCATGTGGCCTCACAATTAGAAGAACAGATTCCATATTACTGAATTTGCAAAGAGCACACACTGCCTAATGAGAACCATATCACCTATGGGACTCGAGCCATTATCCTGAAAATGATACAGTAATCTGCATTGCATCTTGCTCACAAAAGACATCTGAGTGCCATTAAGATGAAAAGTTTGATCTTATGAAACAGTCTAGAGGCCAACAATAGAACAAAGAACAGTAGAGTTCATTAGAAATCATGTAGCTTCTATACTCAGATCCACCAGTGTCCTGTACTTCTACAATTGACCCTATACTCAACAAAACTATGGGAATAACTTCAAGTAGATATTTTTAGAGAAATGCAAGCAGCCCAATGCAATTGACTATTTTGCTTGTTTTTCATGATTTACAGTGCAAATGACTATAAGTTGCTGCAAAAAAAAATATAACCACCATTTTGGTTATTGACATTCCTGACTACTTGCTTACAAATGGAGTTTGCTGGGCACTGCCACTAAAGTCATTGGACTGCAGTTTGTTTCACAGTTTATAGTATGCTAGAAAATGCATTACCATCTAACATTGTGATGCAACCACAATTGGATACTTTCTGTTCATGGCATGTGGGCTGGCTAGACCAGCATTAATTGCTTTTCCTTACTTTCCCAGATGGCAGTTGGGAGCCAAATAAGTTTCTGAGAGTCTGGAGTCACATGCAGGCCAGATTGTAAGGGTGGTAGAGATAGAAACCATCATAATATTTAAAGAAGAATTACATGTGTACTTGTGATACCAAGACTCTGAGCCAAATGCTGAAATGGAATTAGAATATTTAGATGGTTGTTTTTGACTGGCGCAGATGTGAAGAGCTGATGGCCCTTTTCCTGTGCTGCAGCTTTCTATGATGTTGATGATGCAAAGATGGCAGATTTCCTTCCCAAACAGACACTAGTCAACTAGATGAGTTTTCACAACTATTGGCAATGATTTTGTGATTATCATAGAACAGCATTTTATTCTTTGTTTTTATTGAATCCAAATCGCATCATCTGCTATAATGCAATTTGAATCCACCTCCCAGAACCTCAGCATATTTTTCTCGGTTACTAATCTAGTGACATCATCACTCCCCAATCAAATGATTAATTCACCCATCAGATATTAAACAGGGTGATAAAGGAGAGTCTAATAATGATTATGAGGGAGGGGAAAACAATTGGACAGTCAAAACTGAAGAAATCAAAGTGACAAAATAATGAAAAAGTGTTGTGGAGGTATGGTGGCACAGTGGTTAGCACTGCTGCCTCACAGCACCAAGGACTATTTGGAAAAGCCAGGACTGATTAGGGATAGTCATCATGGCTTTGTGTGTGGGAAATCTTGTCTCACAAACTTGATTGAGTTTTTTGGAGAAGTAACAAAGAGGATTGATGAGGGCAGAGTGGTACACGTGATCTATATGGACTTCAGTAAGATGTTCCACAAGGTTCCCCATGGGACAAGGTTAGATCTCATGGAATACAGGGAGAACTAGCCATTTGTATACAGAACTGGGTCAAAGGTAGAAGACAGCGGTTATGGTGGAGGGTTGTTTTTCAGATTGGAGGCCTGTGACTAGTGGAGTGCCACAAGGATCGGTACTGAGTCCATTACTTTTCATCATTTATATAAAAGATTTGGATGTGAGCTTAAGAGGTATCATTAGTAAGTTTGCAGATGACACCAAAATTGGAGACAGTGAAGGTGGTTACCTTGGATTACAATGGGATCTTGATCAGATGAGCCAATGGGCTGAGAAGTGGCAGCTGGAGTTTAATTTAGATAAATGCGAGATGCTGTATTTTGCGAATGCAAACCTTAGCAGCACTTATACACTTAATGGTAAGGTCCTTGAGAGTGTTGCTGAACAAAGAGACCTTGGAGTGCAGGTTCATAGCTCCTTGAAAGTAGAGTCACAGGTAGATAGGATAGTGAAGAAGGCGTTTGGTATGCTTTCATTTATTGGTCAGATTATTGAGTACGGAGCTGGGAGTTCATGTTGTGGCTGTACAGAACATTAGTTAGGGCACTTTTGGAATATTGCATACAATTCTGGTCTCCTTCCTATCAAAAGGTTGTTGTGAAACTTGAAAGGGTTCAGAAAAGATTTACAGGGATGTTGCCAGGGTTGGAGGATTTGAACTATAGAGAGAGGTTAAATAGGCTAGGGGTGTTTTCTCTGGAACATCGGAGGCTGAGGGGTGACCTTATAGAGGTTTATAAAATCATGAGGGGTATGGATGGGGTAAATAGACAAAGTATCTTCCCTAGGGTGGGGGAGTCCAGAACTAGAGGGCATAGAGTTAGGGTGAAAGGGGAAAGAGACCTAAGGGGCAACTTTTTCACACAGAGAGTAGAGTGTGTGTGGAATGGGCTGCCAGAGGAAGTGGTGGAGGCTAGTATAATTGCAACATTTAAAAGGCATCTGGATGGGTATGTGAATAGGAAGGGTTTGGAGGGATATGGGCTGGGTGCTGGCAGATGGGACCCGATTGGGTTAGGATATTTGGTCGGCATGGACAAGTTGGTCTGATGCTGACGAGTTGGTCTGACTTTATGACTCAGGTTCAATCGCAGCTTTGGGTGATTGCGTGGAGTTTGCGTGTTCTCCCTGTATCTGCAAGGGTTTCATCTGGGTGCTCTGGCTTCCTCCCACAGTCTAAAGATGTGAAGGTAAGGGAGATTGGACATGCTAAATTGCCCATAGTGTCGGGGGATGTGTAGGTTGAGTGGATTAGCTATGACAAATGCACCAGTATGAAATAATAACTCTGTTTCTGTCTCCAAAGATACTGAGTTATTGTCAACATTGTCTTCCCTATCAGTTTTTCATTTCCCTGAAACTCTTGTGATTTTATTTAATTATTGTTACATGTATTTATTACAAATACAGTGAAACATGTTGTTTCGTGCCACCACTCTCTGACACCATCTTAAAACAGAGAAAATAAACCAAAATGCAAAGCCAGAAAAATTAAACAATAAATTTCATTTTATCGTCTTATCTCAATAAAGTTTGGTCATTGGAAGAGCTCCTGCTTCTGGCTCAGCCATGGGCCTGAGTCTGGCTCCTGCACCCTGATCCTTAAGTCCCCACAGTTAAACCAAAGACACTTGTAACCGCACTGCTGCCGCTGGAACAAAGAGTCACTACTCTCTTGCAACATCTCTCCTTCACCAATCCTGCCGCCACCATAAGCTTATGCTGGTCTGAGTTCACCAATGCAGTTGCTGGTGCCACAGGGTTCTGCGTTGGGACCAAACTTTCTGCTGTTGCTACCTCTGCCTTGGCTCAGCCTGAGTGTCCGGACTGGTGGATTAAATTGAGGATCTGCTCCATGCCTGGTGGGAGACCTTGGGCTGGGTGGGGATATGTCTGCCTCATCCTGCTATTGCAACCAGATGCCTCCTCATAGAACATAGGATGTAGAACATTACAGCGCAGTACAGGCCCTTCGGCCCTCGGTGTTGCACCGACCTATGGAACCAATCCGAAGTCCATCTATCCAAGCCTATTCCATATTCATCCATATGTTTATCCAATGACCATTTAAATGCCCTTAAAGTTGGCAAGTCTACTACTGTTGCAGGCAGTGCGTTCCATGCCCCTACTACTCTCTGAGTAAAGAAACTCTGACATCTGTCGTATATCTATCACCCCTCAATTTAAAGCTATGTTTCCTCGCCATCCGAGAAAAAAGGCTCTCACTGTCCACCCAATCTAACCCTCTGAACATCTTATATGTGGTCAATTAAGTCACCTCTCAACCTTCTCTCGAACAAACAGCCTTAAGTCCCTCAGCCTTTCCTCATAAGACTTTCCCTCCATATCAGGCAACATCCTCATAAATCTCCTCTGCACCCTTTCCAAAGCTTCCACATTCTTCCTGTAATGTACTGACCACTACTATAAGCAGTACTCCAAATGTGGCCACTCCAGAGTTTTGGACAGCTGTAGCATGACTTTGTGGCTCCAAAAATCAATCCCTCTACCAATAAAAGCTAACATACTGTACGCCTTCTTAACAACCCTATAAACTTGGGTGGCAACTTTCAGGGATCTATGTACATGGACACCGAGATCTCTCTGCTTATCTACACTGCCAAGAATCCTACCATTAGCATAGTACTCTTTATTCCTGTTGCTCCTTCCAAAGTGAATCACTCACACTTTTCTGCATTAAACTCCATGTGTCACCTCTCAGCCCAGCTCTGCAGCTTATCTATGTCCTTCTGTAACCTGCAACATCCTTTAGCACTATCCACCATTCCACCTACCTTAGTGTCATCCGCAAATTTACTAACCCATCCTTCTATGCCTCATCTAGGTCATTTATAAACATAACAAACAGCACTGGCCCAAGACAGATCCGTGTGGTACACCACTAGTAACTGAACACCGGGATGAACATTTCCCATTAACCACCACCCTCCGTCTTGTTTCAGCAGGCCAATTTCTGATCCTAACCACTAAATCACCCTCAAACCCATGCTTCCATATTTTGTGCAATAGCCTACCATGGGGAACCTTATCAAATGCCTTACTGAAATCCACATACATCACATCAACTGCTTTACCCTCATCCACATGTTTGGTCACCCTCTTAAAGAACTCAGTAAGGTTTGTGAGGCACAACTTACCCTTTACAAAACTGTTTGAATAATCATAATCAACTTATTCCTCTGTAGATGATTATAAATCCTATCTCTTAAAACCTTTTCTAACACTTTACCCACAACCAAAGTAATGCTCACTGGTTATAATGACCAGGGTTGTCTCTACTTCCATTCTTGAACAAAGGGGCAATATTTGCTATCCTCCAGTCTTCTGGCACTATTCCTGTAAACAATAATGACATAAAGATCAAAGCAAAACACCTTTGAAGCTCCTCCCTGCCTTCCCAGAGAATCCTATGATAAATACCATCCGGCCCAGGGGACTTACCTATTTTCACACTTTCTAAAATTGCTAATATTTCCACCTTGTGAACCTCAATTCCACCTAGTCAAGTAGCCTGTATTTCAGTATTCTCTTCAATAACATTGTCTTTTTCCAATGTGAATACTGATGAAAAATATTCATTTAGCACTTTCCCTATCTCCTTGGACTCCACACACAACTTCTCACTACTATCCTTGATTGGCCCTAATCTTTCTCTCATCGTTCTTTTCTTCTTGATATACCTATAGAAAGCCTTTGGTTTATCCTTGATCCTATCTGCCAATGACTTCTCCTGTCCCCTCCTGGCTCCTCTTAGCTCTCTCTTTAGCTCTTCCCTGGTTAACCTGTAACTCTCAAGTGCCCTAACTGAGCCTTCAAGTTTCATCCTAGTATAAACCTCCTTCTTCCTCTTGACAACTTCTTTAGTAAACCACGGCTCCCTCACTCTACCACATCCTCCTTGCCTGACAGGTACATACTTATCAAGGACACGCAGTAGCTTTTCCTTGAATGAGCTCCACAGTGGTTAGCACTGCTGCCTCAGCACCAGAGACCCGGGTTCAATTCCCACCTCGGGCAACTGTCTGTGTTGAGCTTGCACGTTCTCTGTGTCTGCGTGGGTTTCCTCCGGGTGCTCCGGTTTCCTGCCACAGTCCAAAAATGTGCAAGTTAGGTGAATTGGCCATGCTAAATTGCCCGTAGCGTTAGGTGAAGGGGTAAATGTAGGGGAATGGGTCTGGGTGGGTTGCTCTTCGGAGGGTTGGTGTGGACTTGTTGGGCCGAAGGGCCTGTTTCCACATTGTAAGTAAGTAAAGTAATCTAATCTAATTTCAATTGTCCCCATCCCCTGCACTTTCCTTCCCCATCCTATGCATCCTAAATTTTGCCTAATCACATCATAATTGCCTTTCCCCAAGAAATAACTCTTGCCCTGCATAAGATACCTTCCCCTTTCCATCGCTAAAGTAAACAGAATCGAATTGTGGTCACTATCACCCAAGTTCTCATCCACCTCCAAATTTAACACCTGGCCGTGTTCATTCCCCAGTACCAAATCCAATGTGGCCTCGCCTCTTGCTGACTTGTCCTCCTTCAACATTTAGTCAGCCTCACCAATCCCCAAGCCCATGCTACCATATTCATCCATCTTTGTGTCATCTTGTACTAATAAAAATAAATAATGTATGCCATTGGGTTGGTTTGCACATATATCCATAAACCGTTTTTGGTTTTGTACCTTCTCACACTAATCAAATAAACCATTTTCCCATTACGGTAAATGTGTGCATTCTCAGCAAAGACTTGAAGCTGCTGGTGTTGAAGTGGGGTGGACAAAATTAAAAGTCACACAACACCAGGTTATAGTCCAACGTGTTTATTTGGAAGCACTAGCTTTTGGAGTGCTGCTCCTTTATCAGGTGAATTTTTCACATTCTCAGAAAATGCATATCTAGGCTTTTGATAGAATTGATAGTGCCAAACAGACTTCAAAGCAAGTTTCCACAATGTTGAGAAACTATTGGAGTGATGTTGCTTCCAGAGAAAAGCAGCAGTATTCAAAAGGATTTTGGTTAATTTGAAAGGTGCAGATGGCATTAACAGTCAGTGTTGCTACTGGCAGCAGCAAAGCTTGACTGGAACAAATCAATCCAGATCCTTTTCATTTTAGCTCACCATGCGAGACACCTAGCATTTACTTATTAAATCTCAATTTCTAAAAGGGCTGCTTGCAGTCATGTCATGTCAGTTGTTCTTAAGAGTTATACTGCAAAGGAGTTTTGAGAAGGGGTATGGTACCTTTTTACTTCAAAGCTTTGGAACTGTCTATTGAAAACAACTGGAGGTTGGGGTGTGGGGCGGGGTGATGCTGAAGTTCAGGAGGAAGAGGCTGCCATTTGAATGCCATGAAGGAGGAGTAGGAGGAGGACAGGGAGAACAAGTAGATTTTACCCTTTAGTAACAGCGACTTACATTGAGCCAGAAGGGTTGTTAGCATCAACCGGAGCCACATTTCACTGATCTGCCTGTGACTGTTACGGTCACTACTGCACTAAATTTCTATGTCTCCAGGCCGGTATTTCCCAGTTACTGCACATAAAGTTACTGCATCAAAGCAGTAACAAATCCTTTGTTTAGTCATATGGGCGAGAACCTTAAGTTTTTAAGAGAGAACCTTAAGTAGCATCTCAGTTACAGAAACCACTGCTTTCCCCCAAATTCTGGGCTTTCTTAAGATTAGGGCAGTCATTGATTCAGCCAGGTTGAAATGAAGTCCCAAAATCATGTGGCCACTTTCACCAAATGAACTAACTTCATTTAGTCAGTGCCAAGGTGGTTTGTGACCACAATAAAATGTGTCTTCAAGAATGTGCAAGATTCTGAAGAAGCTGCCACAACCTCTTCATACCAAAAAGTTCACAACTCCTTTCACTTATTTTCAAACACCAACACAAAGCCATGGTTCTGGTCCAGGGGACGTGGACTACTCAATAAAAGCTTGCCTGATGACCACTTTAAGGAAGCCACAAATCCAGACATAATGCAGTTACAACAAGTAAGCATTGGAAAGGCCGCTGTTAAATTACAGGTGAGATTCAGGTCTCTTGGTTACTTTGGTGGAATGTATAAAAGCCTGAGCACAGATTGTATCAATAGTTATTGATGCACTAAATTGTGTGGCAGAGATCTAAATTGATGATGAGACCACAGGAAGACCTACAGCCATTGAGCAGGAAGAAGAGGAGGAGGAAGCCCTTATGCATTCTATGAATTTTGAAATGGATGAGGATGAGAAGCTCATGTATGGGTAGAGCAGCTGAGAGTCATGGTCAAGTGGTCATACCTGACAAGGAGCAGGAGGACTTAATCGCCAGATGGATGCCAATGTCCAGCAGAGTTTATGACTATTCTCCTCTATACTAAGAGCTACAGGTCCTGGTCTTAGCATCCTGGGGATTTTAGCCACAAGCCTTCCTTCGGCAGCTCCTCTGTGTGCCATTATGTTAATAAAAATATAAGATGAAAAGGATTACAAGCTGAGGCTGGTATCCCATCACCAAATCACCCTTTTTTACACATGGAAAGTCCTTGACACTGATCCAGTTTCCTCAGAGCCAGCTGTCAGAGTGAACATGAAGCTCTGACATTCCTGTTTATATCTGTCAGCCGCGGCTCCCTGATTGAGCCAGATTTATAGTCCTAATCAGGGAACTCATATTCTAGAAGTCCACCTGGCTGATTTTGTTACACAAAAAAATTTAGATTACATTGCTGTCATTCATTTCAATGAGCTTACAAACACAAATAATTTTCAACATTTCACCAACAAGGACTACTATTTGTTTTTGGATAAAATAGCTGCATACATGTTTGGTGCCATGTATATTTCAGCAATGACTTGAAGCATGATGTGCTCAGCAATGACTGACAGGCCAATAGATTTATTCTATCTATTAATAATGAAGGTGTGCAGATGACAGAGACCTGTTCACAAGCCCACAGTGCGGGTGCATTCTGATAAATGGGTGGCAGGTGCATGGCTAATAATAATAGATTGTTTATTTTTCATCCACTAAGTTTAACCAGCTTACTAAATCATTGCATTTTATCTGCACCACATGGTGGTGGATTCATTGAGCTGGGAATTCATATTCTGCACACCTAAAGTTGGAGTGAACACCTGAGTCTGGATTTGTCGTTTATTAATTTTCCACAAAAATAACTAAACTAAATCATTAAATTATTTTGCTGAGCAGATTAGCAGGAACTTTTAACAGCAAGATACACTTTTATTGATAATTTTATGTGGCAGTTTTAATTGTGTTACATAATTTTAGTGTCTACATCTCTCAGCGATATCTATTTTAAGTACTAGTAATTACAATGAAGGAAACTGAGATTTGTTGGCTTGATGCTGGCAGTTATGAATTAAAATGAGCTCATTAAAATCCTGTAAATAGTTTGTAAAAAAAAAAATTACTATGTTGAAAAAATTGATGACAAATGTGTGTTTATAGCCACATGTTGTTTTTGGTAATTATTGAATTGAAACAAGGAAATCTTTTATATTGCATCACAGTCAGATCACTTTTAGTATAAAATTTTGAGAATACTGCTGTAATGGCAATTCATGTTGTCTAAATCAGTTTGCTCAGAAATGCTAGTTTTAAAACATTAGAATCTCCACGCATGCTTCTACACACATTCCACCCTCCTCTCTAAAAATGGAGGTTCATGGTGAAGCTTTGCATTAAAGGTGATTATGAAAGATCTAGCTTGGAACTAGTATGCAGAAAGGTGAATGCTAATTTGTCAACAGAAGGAAAATGAATTTTGATGTTTTAAAAAAACAGTTCACATTACAGAAGTGGAAGTTCAGGAAGTCTGAGAGAATATAAAAGTAGATAAATCTCCAGGACCTGATCTAATTTATCCCAGAACATTGTAGAAAGTAAGAGAGGAAATTGTGAGACCTTTTATAGACATAACTATTGGTGAGGTGTGTCATGACTGGAGAATGGCTAATGTACCTTTGTTTGAGAAAGGTTGTAATGAGAAACCAGGGAAACATAGACCTGCGAGTCTGACTTTTGTTGTGGGTAAATTGTTGGAAATGATTTTAAGTTAGGATTTATGGACATTTAGAGAGGCAAAAAATTGATTAGAGATAGTTGGCATGGTTTTGTGTGCAGAAATTCAGTCTCTCACATTTGATTGAGTTTTTTTGAGTAAGTTCCTGAAAAGATTGATGAGGGCAGAGCAGTAGATGTTGTTCACTTGGACTTTAAAACATTATACATAAAACTATACAACACAGGAATGGGCCCTTCAGCCCATGATGTTGTGCTGAACATGACACCAAATTAAACTGATCCCTTCTGCCTGCCCTTGGTCCATAAGCCTACATTCCTTGCATATTCATGTGCTTTTCTCGAAGTCTCTTAAACACCCCTATTGTATCTGCCTCCACCACCACCCTTGGTGGCATGTTCCATACTCCTACCACTCTGTAAAAAAAAAAATTCCTTTCACATCTCCTATGAACATTCCTGTTCTCATGTTAAATGCGTATCTCCTAGTTTTAGTTAAAAATCACCCAACAGCAGGTTATCGTCCAACAGGTTTATTTGGAAGTAGTAGCTTTTACAACACTGCTCCTTCATCAGGTAGCTGTGGAGCAGGATCATAAGACACAGAATTTATAGCAAAACCCAGTGTATGCATGCAACTAATACGATATATTGAACAAACCTAGATTGCTATTAAGTCTTTCACCTTTTAGAATGGAGTTGCAGGTTTCGGTTCACTGATATGTCAATTCCAGAACTTCTTTCAAGTCACATTCTCAAGATAACAATGTTTTATCAAACAAGTGACATCTCAGCTCAGACAATGCATTAAAGGATTTTGAGGTTAGAGTTTTTCTGTATCCCAATCTTGCGTCAGGCTGGTTCTATTTCCAAAGTAGGAATTTATACAATGTTACATGAGTTGACTGCTTGCATTGACTGCCTGCAGATTGTGTGGTTTAGAACAAAATAGAATGTGTCTGCAATTAAAATTCTGCAAATGCAAATTCATCCCATAGACTGATATATGCGTGCATGTGAGGGAATGATTGTGAATGTGTGGGAGAGAGTGTGAGTGTTTGCATGTACCTCCAAATAAACCTGTTGGACTATAACCTGGTGTTGTGTGATTTCTAACTTTGTCTACCCCAGTCCAACACAGGCATCTCCACACACTCACATGCTCTCCCTCTCCCTCTCCCTCTCTCTCAATCTCTCATACATACACTCTCTCACTCTCACACTCTCTCTTGCCTCTCTCCGCCATGCACGCAATTTCTGATAACCTTCTTCACTGCCCACAACACTGTCTATTTTAGTGTAATCTGCAAACTTACTAATCATGCCTTGTACATTCTCATCCAAAGCATTGATATAGATTAAAAAATCACACAACACTAGGCTATAGCCCTACAGGTTTATTTTTCCTTAACAGGGTTAAGGAAAATCCCAAGCTTTTTATTCGTATATAAAGAGCAAGAGGGTAACTAGAGAAAGGGTTGGCCCACTCAAGGACAGAGGAGGAAACTTATGCGTGGAGTCAGAGAAAATGGATGAAATTCTTAATGAGTACTTTGCATCAGTGTTCACCGAGGAGAAGGACATGGCGGATGTTGAGATTAGGGATAGATGTTTGATTATTCCAGGTCAAGTCGGCATAAGGAGTGAGGAATTGGTGGGTATTCTAAAAGGCATTAAGGTGGACAAGTCCCCAGGTCCAGGTGGGATCTATCCCAGGTTGCTGAGGGAAGTGAGGGTTGCTAATGTTGTCCCTTTGTTTAAGAAGAGTAGCAAGGATGATCCAGGTAATTATAGACAAGTGAGCCTGATGTCAGTGGTAGGGAAGCTACTGGAGAAGATACTGAGGGATCGGATCTATTTATGTATGGAAGAAAATGGGCTGATCAGTGATCAGCGTGGTTTTGTGCAGGGAAGGTCATGTCTTACCAATTTAGTAGAATTCTTTGAGAAAGTGACAAAGTTAAGTGATGAGGAAAGGACTGTAGATGTCATGTACATGGACTTCAGTAAGGCATTTGATACAGTAGGCTGATTGAGAAAGTGAATTTGTATGGGGTCCAGGGTGTACTAGCTAGATGGATATAGAACTGGCTTGGCAACAGGAGACAGAGAGTAGTAGGGAGGGAATTTCTCAAACTGGAGAACGGTGACCAGTGGTGTTCCACAGGGATCCCATGTTGGGACAATTGTTGTTTGTGAGGAAGGTACAGGTGGTCTGATTTGCAAATTTGCAGATAACAGTAAGATTGGTGCAGTAGCAGATAGTGAAGGAGACTGTCAGAGAACGCAGCAAAATATAGATAGATTGGAGAGTTGGGCAGAGAAATGGCAGATGAAGTTCAATCCAGGCAAATGCGAGTGCAAAGCTTTGTTTTGCAAGCAGTACAGGCAGATCATAGCAAACAAGAACATACAAATCATTGGGTGCTTAGACAGAGTGAGTCATATGGGTTACACTGCACTAGAGGTATGCAAAGCAAGATCAACATTAACAAGCTCAACGTTAGTTGAAGTTAGAGAGTCCATTCATCAGTCTAGTAACAGCAGGGAAGAATTTGTTCCTTAACCTATTGGTGCATGTTTTCAAGCTTCTGTATATTCTACCTGATGGAAGAAGTTGTAAGAGAACATTACAGGGGTGAGAGGCGTCTTTTGATGAAGTTGGCAGCCTTTCCATGGCAACGAAAAGTGTAAATTGAGTCCACGGATGGGAGGTTGGCTTCCATGATGGTCTGGGTGTGCACACAATCTGCTGCGTTTCTTTTTACAGATTAGCTTAATTTGAGATTATGTTTGAATGGACTGGTTGGACCAAGCAGTTTGTTTCCATTCTTTATGACTCTGAGTCATTAACGGTCATCCTACTTTTGTCATATCTACCAGCACACTGTATTTTCTTCCTTAAACCAAATACAACCAAATAACTGTACAGATTATTATTTCTAAATGAAAATGCAGAGCAAATTGAATGATAGCCTCTTATTAATTTCACTAAATTGTACAGTGGCCTGAAGTCCTGCAAAGCACCTTCTAAAACATTGTACAAGCACTTCAGTAGCCTTTTCAGCCTTTTATGCTTGTATTCGTATTAGTCATATGCATGCTTTGCTAGCAGCATTGCACAGGCCTCTACTGTACTGTCATTGAAACGAGGAATTTGGAGTAGTATTAAGAAATGTCTACATATTTGTTGTGGAGAAAGTGAGGATTGCAGATGCTAGAGATCAGAGTCAAAAAGTGAGGTGCTGGAAAAGCACAGCTGGTCAGGCAACATCCGAGGAGGAAGAGAGTCAACATTTCAAGCATAAGCTCTTCATCAGAAATGAAGAATCCTGCTGAAGTGCTTATGTTCGAAACATCGACTTTTCCAGCACCATTAATCTTTGTTGTCCCTACCATAGATCCTGGAAAAATTGGTAACTGAGATTTTCATTCAAAAATAGGAAAATATCACATCTGACATTTTACCGTCAATTTCTGTCTCAGAAAAAATGTCAGACATATGAAATTGCTGTATATAGACAGGCTAGTAAAGAGGGCAGATATATAGAGGGAGTTTTGATTTCCAGGAGAATGCGGTGTTAGTAGACAGACAAAAGTTTCTAATTGTCAGCATGTCAGGAAGCCAGACCCAAGCTGCTGACTTCCACATTTAGCTGCAGTGAGTCAGCCTGCAAGCAAGGAACCCCCACAGAATAGGAGGGCTGCCAATTTCATTTTGCTAATAAATAATGTGCAGCTTACTGCTATGAAGGTGTAGAAATATACTGTACCTTAAAGAGAGTGAAGGACTTAGGCACACAGAATGCTGGAGAAATTACAATGTAATATGTGGTCCAGCAACTAGAATAGTTGGTTGGGTGGATACATAAAACAAATTCAAATGTGGCCAATCAGTTTAAATTATACCCCCAAGAAATACCAAACTCCATTCAAGTTTGAATTTAGTATATTGACAACATAAAAAAATAAATGACACAATGTGTTGCTTTGGGGTATAAGACTGGAAAAACTTGAACAATTGAGAGAGAACTGCCAAGCCCCCAACATCTGCAGACTGCCTGGAAAATTAGCTCTCCTAAAGGTACCTTTATCTATCAATGGTGAAAGAGAAATCCTAAGATGAAGAAAATCTACAGAGGAAGATACAAAGGGAAGATTTGACAGCTGCCTGGTTTTGAAATTTGAATTTTGGTAAATCCTAATTGGGCATTTTATCTGACTAGTATTATAGAAGGGAAAATAAACAATAGGTTAGCTGAAGGAGTTGTAAATAGTTAGTTAATTATTCTTTGTTAGACTTTAAGAAATAAAGTTTTTACTTTTTAGTTCTCGCCTCACAAATTTTCACAGATGGGATAAATGATTAGATTAGATTTCCACAGTGTGGAAACAGACCCTTTGGCCCAACAAGTCCACACCGACCCTCCGAAGAGTAACCCACCCAGACCTATTTCCCTCTGACTAATGTACCTAACACTATGGGCAATTTAGAATGGCCAATTCACCTGGCCTGCACATCTTTGGACTGTGGGAGGAAACCAGAGCACCCAGAGGAAAGCCACACAGGCACCGGGAGAATGTGCAAACTCATTACAAACAGTTGCCTGAGGTTGGAATCTAACCTGGGATCCTAGTGCTGTGAGACAGCAATGCTAACCACTGAGTCACCATGCCATCCCAATCTTTTCTGTGTTGCTGGTTTAAATTAACAGAGGGGGTTTACCTCGTGTCGTAACAGATTTGGGGCCTAGTTGTTGGGATTTGAATGGTCTGGGGGCTTTTGACTGCGATTTGAACAGTAGGTCTTGGATTTGTGATTTCAACTTAGACAGATTTGAATAGATTTGAGGTATGAAAAATCCCAGCAGATTAAACACTTGCAGGTTAGTGTCCTGGATCCTCAAATAAAATGTAGGTGAAACAATTTGTTTAATTTCAGAGACTTGTGGTTGATTAAAAGTGAGAGAAATGGCTCTTAAAATTGCTAAAGAGGTTCTGGGATTTGAAGATGATTCTCAAAGAAAGTTGAGAAGGAAAGAAAAAGGCTATACTTCTAGAATTAGCAAAGAAACTTGTTTTGGCTTTAACCAAGGACAAAAGTAAAGCTGAAATTGTAAGGGAATTATTCAAACACTTATGTGTGTCAGACACTCAGTCAGACAAGTGCAGTAGAGGCAGTAAAACTTAAATTGCAATTGAGGAAAATGGAGTTTGAAGATAAACAGAGAGAGGAAAAAGAAAAGGAGGGCAAGAGAGAGGAAAAGAGAGAGAGAGAGCAAAGGTTCTTAGCTGAGCAAAGAGAGAGAGAATTTGACCTTGAGAAGTTGCGATGAAGTCAGCCAAGTCAAGCTAATATGCCGGAGATTAAAAGAGAAGGTAGTGATATATACAAATATGTTTAAATTCTGCCACATTTTGATGAGCAAGATGTTAAAACCTTCTTTATTTCATTTGAAAAAAATGGCTAGGCAGATGGAGTGGTCCAAGGATTTATGGGTAATGCTAGTTCAGACTAAGAGCTAGTGAGGTATTTGCTGCACTTTCAGATGAAGGGTCAAGAGATTATGAAGAGGTTAAACCGGCTATTTTAAATGCTTATGAATTGGTACCAGAAGCATATAGACAGCAAGTTCAGAAACACAAAGAAGGAATCAGGTCAGACTTCTCTTGAGTTCGAAAGAATTAAACATAGTCATTTTGATAGATGGGTGCAAGCCTTAAAGCTAGATAAGACCTATGAAGCTCTAAGAGAGATTATACTGCTGGAGGAATTTAAAAACTCACTTCCAGAGATAAGAATTCACATAGAACATAGAACATAGAAGAATACAGCGCAGTACAGGCCCTTCGGCCCTCGATGTTGTGCCGATCCAAGCCCACCTAACCTACACTAGCCTACTATCCTCCATATGCCTATCCAATGCCCGCTTAAATGCCCATAATGAGGGAGAGTCCACCACTGCTACTGGCAGGGCATTCCATGAACTCACGACTCGCTGAGTAAAGAACCTACCCCTAACATCTGTCCTATACCTACCCCCCCTTAATTTAAAGCTATGCCCCCTTGTAATAGCTGACTCCATACTTGGAAAAAGATTCTCACTGTCGACCCTATCTAAACCCCTAATCATCTTATACACCTCTATCAAGTCACCCCTAAACCTTCTTTTCTCCAATGAAAACAACCCCAACTGCCTCAGCCTTTCCTCATACGATCTTTCTACCATGGAAATGTGTTGCTGGAAAAGCGCAGCAGGTCAGGCAGCATCTAGGGAACAGGAGAATCGACGTTTCGGGCATTAGCCCTTCTTCAGGAAACCTTCTACAAAGGTTTCAGTGAGTCCCTCTCTCACTGCACCCCCCAGGTCATCTCCTCTGCACACATTCCTGAAGAAGGGCTAATGCCCGAAACGTCGATTCTCCTGTTCCCTAGATGCTGCCTGACGTGCTGCGCTTTTCCAGCAACACATTTCCATCTCTGATCTCCAGCATCTGCAGACCTCACTTTCTCATCAAAGATCTTTCTACCATACCAGGCAACATCCTGGTAAACCTCCTCTGCACCCGTTCCAGTGCCTCCACATCCTTCCTATAGTATGGCGACCAAAACTGCACACAATACTCCAGATGCGGCTGCACCAGAGTCTTATACAACTGCAACATGAGGAACAGAAAGTTCAGGAAGTGAGAAGGACGACAGAATTAGCAGATGAATACATGTTAGTGCATAAGACAAGCCTCCGGCCAGAATTTCATCCTGTGAGGGTTAAAAGTTGGGAGAAGGGGAGATCCTACACGACAAAACCAAGACTAGAGAGCACTGGTAAGAATTTACCACAAGATAAAAAAGAAGCTCAAGCGGGTGGAAAGAAGGTGAAAGGCCTCAGGTGTCTCCACTGTGGTAAAGTGGGGCATGTGAAGTCACAGAGCTGGAAAAAGATATGGTAAAAGAAGTTCAGCCAGTGGCATTAGTGAAGAAAGTAAAGGAGACCCCAAGAAGAGCTGAGGAGCTGCAGGACAGCGCACAGCAAAGGCAGGGGCTGAGTATGGAGTTAGTACCTGATCTCTACAAAGAATTCCCCACTGTGGGTAAAGCTTACTAAGAAAGAACAGGGGGAGAAGGACAAGAAGTTATAATTTTGAGAGATACAGGATCTAACCAGTCTCTGGGGATGAGCAAATACGCAGTCTTTCTGATCTGTTAGATTAGATTACCTACAGTGTGGAAGCAGGCCCTTCAGCCCAACAAGTCCACACCAACCCTCCGAAGAGCAATCCACCCAGACCCACTCCCCTACCTTTACCCTTGACTAATGCTCCTAACACTATGGGCAATTAGCATGGCCAATTCACCTAACCTGCACATCTCTGGAGTGTGGGAGGAAACCGGAGCACCCGGAGGAAACCCACGCAGACACAGGGAGAATCTGCAAACTTCCGAGGCAGGAATTGAACCCAGGTCCCTGGTGCTGTGAGGCAGCAGTGCTAACCACTGAGCCACCGTGCCACTGTTACCTGAGAATGTGGTAATTTGTGGGATAGACGGACAGAGATTTAGTGTTCCCCTCTCTAAGATCAGGTTGAAGTGCCAACTGAAGACTGCGGAGTTACAATGGGAGTGACGGGTTCCAGGAATTAAGTTTGTTCTTGGGAATTATTTTACAGGATCCAAGGTGGGAGTGACAGCCCTTGTTGTGAAGAAGCCCAAGAAACTGAGAAGTTAAAACATAGGTATCCTGGTATTTTCTCAGACTGTGTAGTAACCAGATCCTACTACCATAAGTCACAGCATGAAGCAAAAAGTAAAGAGAAAGATGATGGAGTTGAGGTTCAGTTAGTGGACACCCTGTTTGATGTAGTGGTGAGGGAAAAACCTGAACAGGCAGAGGATCAAACAGAAGTGTTTAGTCCTGAAAGGCTAAAAGACTTGCAATAAGACGATAAAAGATATATATGTGGATACGTACCCCAAAAAGGAGGCAGAGAATATTCTGGAGGTTTATTATCTGAACAATAGAATCCTAAGTTGGAAATGGAGATGACGGCAGGTTAGTGCAGAGGAAAAATGGGCTGAAATGCACCAGATTGTGTTGCCAGTAGCATATAGACAGGAGATGTGACGGCTCGCACATGAACTACCTGTTGGAGGTCACCTCGGGTTACGAAAGACTCAGGCTAAGGTACCAAAACATTTTTATTGGCCTGGAATGTACAAGGATGTTGTTAACTTTTGCCATACGTGTCATACATCCCAAATGGTAGGTAAGTCACAGGTGGCAGTAAAACCAGCACCTTTATTGCCAATTCTTGCATTTGAAGAATCTTTCATGCGGGTTATAATTGATTGTGTAGGTCCCCTCCAGAGAACGTAAAGTGGGAACTAGCCCTTATTAACCATATTGGATGTGTCTAATAGATTTCTGGAGGCAAATCCATTACGGAATATCAAGGCAAAAAGGGTAGTGGAGGAGTTAATAGCTTTCTTCACACGGTATGGGCTACCCAGAGAGATTTAGTCAGATCAAGGGTGAAATTTTACTGCAAGGCTGTTTAAAGAGGTTATAGACAACTTAGGTACTAGGCACTTTAAATTCAGTGCGCATCATCTTGAATCCCAGGGAGCTTTAGAAAGGTGGCATTAGACCTTGAAGACCATGTTGAGACCTATCAGGACTACCCGAATGATTAGGATAAAGATATTCCATTCATATTGTTTGCCGTTAGAGATGCCCCAAATGAATCTACTCAGTTCACTCCCTTCGAGTTAATATTCGGAACATGCCCTTTGAAATTAATTCAAGAAAACTTGACAGGACTAAAGTTGGAGACCTCACACTTAGATTATGTATCGATGGTGAGGGAGAGATTAAAACAGCAAGTGAGTTAGCTAAACAGCACGTAAAGAGGACACAGTATAGAATGAAGCAGGTGGCAGATAAATACTCTGAGCCTCGAATGTTTTCCCAAGGGAATGATGTGCTAGTGCTGTTACCAGTGATAGGAGATCTCTTCAAAGCCAGGTTTAGTGGTCCCTATCAAATTGAAAAATAGTTGAGTCAGGTGAACTATCTGGTAAAGATCACCGACAGAAAAAAAAACTTTCGAGTATGTCATGTGACCATGTTGAAACCGTATCATACTGAGAGAAAGAACTGGAGAAATGGGTGTTAGTTATTACCCCGCAGAGTGAGGAAGCAAATCCAGATGGTGTGAATTTTGATGTGCCTCAAAATAGATTTAAAAAGGAAGAAGTCCTTGAGGAGTGGGATAGGTTAATAAGCTATCTGTCTCATGAGAATAGAATTAAGTTGAAAGATTCCTTACTGCGATATAAGGACTAGGTGAGAATCCGATGGGGAGGACTAATGCTATTGTACATGAAGTAGACATAGGGAATTGTGCTTCGATAAAACAACACCCTATCGGCTTAATCCTTTGAAAGCCAGGCAGATCCAGATAGAAGTGGAGGCCATGCTTGACAAGGATATCGTCGAACCGAGTCAGAGCAGACTGTCTTAGTTACCAAACCAGATGGGACTCAACAATTCTGCATGGATTATCAGAAGATCAATGCCATTACAAAATCAGACTCATATCCAATTCCGAGATTGGAGGACTGTATCGGAAAGTAGGACAAGCCAGTTACATCACCGAGTTGGCCTTAATGAGTGGTTACTGTTAGGTACCTTTATCAGAGATGGCATAAGAAATTTCTGTTTTATCAGTTTAAAGATGCCCTTTGGAATGAGGAATGCATTCGTGAACATAGTTGTGGCTGGGTTAACAAACTGTGCAGTCTATTGGATGATGCAATGATCTTTAGTTAGTCCTGGAAAGATCACATGGTACAGTTGGCAGAGCTCTTTGAGTGACTACGAGAAGCACAACTGGTGATAAACACAAATAAAACTGAATTTGCGAAAGCAGAGGTGATGTTCTTGGGAAATAACATCGGTCATGGAAGGTTGACCTCGTGGAATGCAAAGACGAAGGCCATCGAGGAAGTTCCACGACCAACCTTGAAGAGAGAGGTGTTTCGATTGTTAGGACTTGGCAGATTCTATTGGAAGTTTATTCCAAACTTCAGAGTGTAGTGGCACCGTTAACCGATTTGCTGAAGAAGAACACAATATTTCAGTGGACAGAACCATGCCGAGAGATATTTTACCGTTTGAAATCAATATTAACCACCAAACCAGTTTTAGCTGCACCAAACTTTTCAAAGTCTTTTAAAGTTACCGTCAATGCTAGTGACATAGGAGTTGGAGCTGTCCTCCCACAGAAAGATGAGCGTGGGATTGAACTGCCAGTTGCTTACTTTTCAAAGAAGATCAATATCTAGCACTTGTTTCTGAGCAGACACACACTTGTGTATAAGGGACCTGCAGCATTGCTGAAGCCTCCTGCCAAACACCACTCACCACCCACCCCCCCCCCCCCCCCCCCCCCCCCCCATCAGTTCAATCGGATTGACACAGCGAGCACTTGCTAAGTCCACTCCCCATTCAGGAGACTAGGCAGCAGCACATTGCATGCGAGGGCCCTGCCCCAGTCTGACCCCACCCCATGTCTGACCCCACCCCTGCCCCACCCTATTTGACCCCGCCCCATCCACCCCCCAATCCCATCCAACATGGCCCCCTGTCAGCACCCTCACCCCTGATGCCCCACACCCCCATGCACCCCACTCACTGTCCGCGCCCCCAGCTACTATGCCCCTCTGTGCACCTCCACCCCAGTCAGCCCTCATGAGCCCCTTGTCGTCCCCCACCCCAGGGCAGCCGGACTGGGCACCAACAGTAAGACTGTTGCTGCCTTTGGGGGGTAAGTCTCAAAATAATACTCACATGCTGTTTATTGCAACTTTTTGACAAGTTCCACCTTTGCCCTGTACAGAACAATGTTGGAGGGATTATCTAGGGAAGGGGGTGTTTCGGGTTCACCCCTGAGTTGAACTCCAGAGTGAGTGAGAGTGAGTGAGAGTGAGTGAGAGTGAGTGAGAGTGAGTGAGAGTGAGTGAGAGTGAGTGAGAGTGAGTGAGAGACACAGGGAGAGAGACACACAGGGAGAGAGACACACAGGGAGAGAGACACACAGGGAGAGAGACACACAGGGAGAGAGAGACACAGGGAGAGAGAGACACAGAGAGAGACACAGAGAGAGAGAGAGACACAGAGAGAGAGAGAGAGACACAGAGAGACAAGTCAGCCATTTGGAGACGGTGCCTGGGGTCCCACTAATGTCCAGGACTGTTCTTGGCAGCATTTCAGTAAGCTGAGTTCATTCTTAATCATTGTAAACAAAAGACGTCATCAGTGTTGAAACACCTAGGAACCTTGAGATCTTCTTCGGATAATCCGCTATTCGGATAATTGAGGTTCCTTTGTATTGATAATATTAAAAGCCAATGACACAATCCACTGCTTTGGGGCATAAGACCGGGAAAACCTGAACAATTGAGAGAGAACTGCCAAACCACCAACATCTGCAGACTATTAAAAATTAGCTCTCTCAAAAGGTACATTTATCCATCAAAGACCAGTGAAAGAGAAATCCTAAGAAGAAGAAAACTTACAGAGGAAGATACAAAGGAAAGATTTGACAGCTGCCTGGTTTTGAAATTTGAATTTTGGTAAATCTTAATTGAGGGTTTTATCGGACTAGTACTATAGAAGGGAAAATAAATGATAGATTAGAGGAAGGAGTTGTAAATAGTTGCTAGTTAATTGTTCTTTGTTAGACTTTAAGAAATATAGTTATTTCTTTTTACTTTAAATAGTTCTTAGCTTCTCGAATTTTCACAGATTACTGCACGGGATAAATATTTTCTGTGTTGCTGGTTTAAATTAAAAGAGGGGGTTTACCCCATGTCTTAACATTACAGAACAGAGATTTCCAACTTTTGGGTACATAAAATTCTCATGTTTCCTAAAGTTCCTTAGTAAGCAGTGTGACATCGCAGTGACATTTGAGGTAGCTCAAGAGAAAACAGTCAAAAGAAAAATCACCTAAGTACTGAGAGCTTATACTTAAGTGAAAGGCTTCTGTTTATGGTACTTGTGATGAATGTGCTTTCATTACATTAGAGGTGGCTTTCTGTACTTCAGAATTTTAAACATTTGATGTTTACTTCCCAACTGGCATACGTCAGATCAGCATGGATGTGTACCTACTAGACAGTCTTCGAACTGTACCACTGTTCTTTCAATGGCATTGGGCCAAAATTTGGGAACACCCTTAACAGCATTCTGACTGTATCTATGACATCAGGATTGCAGCAGTTCAAGAAGGGAGCTAACGAACACTTTTGGGGACAATTACAGATAAACAATGAATTGCCAGCAAAGTCTGCATTCCAAGAACAAAAAATGGAAAAAAACTGCATTACTTGTGCTGTTCTACCTTGGACAATATGAGAACCAAGATGAAAAGCAGCAAGAAAAGTGCCCCTAAAGAGACCAATAGCAGGAACAACACCAGCAAGAGCAACAGCAGTCTTCTCTCCACAGAACTGCTCCTTCACTGGCACTGGGTCAAACTCATGGAACTCCTTTCCTCACAGCACTGAGACTGTAATTATACAGCATGGATGACAGTGGTTCGTGACTACTTTCTCAAGGCAAATTAGCAATGGGCAACAAATGTTAGCTTTGCAGTGATGTGCACATCCCAAGAAGTGGCTCAGTGGTTAGCACCAGGGACCTGGGCGACTGTCTGTGTGGAGTTTGGATATTCTCCCTGTGTCAACGTGGGTTTCCTCAGGGTGCTCTGGTTTTTCCCACATTTCAAAGATGTGCAGGCAAGGTGGATTTGCTATTCTAAATTGCCCAAAGTGTCCAGGGATGTGTAGGTAATGTGGATTTGATTTGGGAAATACAGGGTAGGGCGATGGGTCTAGGTGAGATGCTCTTCAGAGGATTGGTGTGGACTCCATGGGCTGAATTGCTTACTTCCACACTGTAGGGAATCTACGAAATTCTGCATACGGGGCCACTTTCCAAGCAGCAACTAAAAATGGTCAAGGGAAATAAACAAGCAACTTGTATGTTTGTCAAAAATTTAACCGAAGCTTAACAATGTATTAATGTGATACAAAAGCAGAATTTCCTGGAAAAACTCAGCCGGTCTCGCTGCATTTGTGGAAAGAAATCAGTGTGATCCTTCAACCCAAAACATTAACCCTGATTTCTTTCTACAGTTGCTATAAATATTTACTCTTTGTTTTTGTACTCTCCTGTGGCATAGCCTCTGGGGTTCCAGTGTGTGTGGGTAGAGGCAGGCTGTTCAGATTTCTGTTCTGGCTGCTGAGTTGCTCTTGGCTGAAATCCTCTGGCATTTGAAACCTGTCAAAGACGGCTGCAACTGGGCAGGACTATTAGAACATGAAGAAGCATATGGACACTGTCTGAGGATAACAGATGGAGAGCGGAAGTGCTTTGAGCACAGTCCCCAGTTTCAAGTTCACTTTCTTCGTCTTCCCTCTCATGGACCACTGACATTCAGAGTCATGGAATCCTACAGCACAGAGACAGGCCCTTTGGCCCAAACTGGTCCATGCCAACCAAAATGTCCATCCACGCTAACCCCATTTCCCTGCACTTGGCCCATATTCTTCTAAACTTTTCTTATCCATGTATTTACCCAAATGCCTTTTAAATGTTGTTAATTTATCAGCCTCAACCACGTCTACTGGCAACTCATTTCATATGTGTACCACCCTCTCTGTAAAAAAAAGTTGCCCCTCAGGTTCCATTTTATTCTTTCCCCTCTAACATTAAACAGATGCTGTCTTGTCCTCGATTCCTCAACCCTGGGAAATAAAAGACTGAGTGCATTCACCCTATCTATGCCTCTCATGATCTTATACACTTTTATAAGATCCCTGCTCAGTCTCCTACACTCTAAAGAAAAAAGTCTTAACTTGTCCAACCTCTCCCTATAGCTCAGACTGTTAAGTCCTGGCAACATCCTTGTAAATTTCTTCTGCACTCTTTCCAGTTTAATAACATCCTTCCTATAGCAAGGTGACCAAAACTGAACACAATACTCCAAGTGCAGCCTCACCAACACCCTGTACAACTGCAAAATAACTTCACAACTACTGTACTCAATGCCCTAACTGATGAAGGCTAGTGTGCCAAAAGCCTTCATCACTGCCCTGTCTACCTGTGACTCCATTTTCAGGTAACTCCAAAGTCCCTCTGTTCCACTGCACTCCTTAAGGCCCTACCATTCACCACAAAACTCCTACCCTGACTGACTTTCCAAAATGTAAGACCTCACACTTATCTATATTAAACTCAATTTGCCATTTCTTGGCCCACTTCCCCAGCTGATCAAGGTTCTGCTGCAATTTCTGATAACCTTCCTCGTTGTCCGCAATACCGCCTATTTTAGTGTCACCTGCAAACTTAGTAATCAGGCCTTATACATTCTCATCCAAATCATTGAGAGAGATAACAAACAGTAATGGGCCCAGCACCAACCCCAGAGGCACTCCACTAGTCACATGCCTCCAGTTTGACAAGCATCCTTCCACTACTAGCCTCTGCTTCCTACTATCAAGCCAATTACGTAGCCCGTTTGCCAGATCCCCTGGATTCCATGCAATCTAACCTTCCGGAGCAGCCTACCATGTGGAACGTATCAAAGGCTTTTCTGAAATCCATATAGACTATGTCTACCACCCTTCCCTCATCAACCTTCCTGGTTACTTCATCAAAAAACTGTAACAAATTAGTGAAACATGATCTCCCATGCACAAAGCCATGCTGACTATTCCTAATCAAACCCTGTCCTTCCAATATCTTCTATCTCATAATCTTTTCAAGTAACTTACCCACCACAGATTTTAGGCTTACTGGTCTATAGTTCCCAGGTTTTTCTTTGCAGCCCTTCTTGAATAAGGGCACAACATTCTCTACCTTCCAATCTTCCAGGACCTCACCTATGGTTAACAATTATGCAAAAATATCAACCAGGGCCCCTGCAAGTACTTCTCTAGCCTCTTGCAATGTTCTTGGAAAAATGTGGTCAGGACCAGGAGGTTTATCCATCTTCATACATACTAATACATCCAACACAACCTCTACTGTGATATGGACTGTCTCCAAGATATAGAATCCCTACAGTGTGGAAACAAGCCCTTTGGCCCAACAAGTCCACACCGACCCTCTGAAAAGTATCCACCCAGACTCATTCCCCTACCTTATGACCGCTAACTTTCCCAAATTCGCAAGTGTTCATGTCTTTCTTCACAGTAAACACACAGGAGAAATATTCATTGAGGACTTTACCCATCTCCTGCATTTCTACGTATACATGCCCACTTTGGTCTTTGAGAGGTCCTATTCTCTGTCTAGTTATTCTTTTTCATCCTATTCTATGGATTCACCCTTATCTTTTCAGTCAAGACTATCTTGTGCCCTTTTTTGCCCTCTTGATTTCCTTCTTCAGTTAAATCCTATATCTCCTGTATAGTCCCAGGGATTCCCTTGATCCCAGCTGCCTGTACCTAAGCCATACCTCCTCCGTTTTTCTGGTCAAAGCCTCAATATCTCTTGCTATCCAGAGTTCCCTATTCCTGTCAACCTTGCCCTCCATCCTCACAGGAACATATAACCTTGAACTGTAGCTCTCTCACTTTTAAAGGCCTCCCTCTTGCCAGAGGTCCCTTTGCCTACAAACTACTCCAGTCAAACCTTGCAAACTCCTGTCTAATTTCATCAAAATTTGTCTTGCCCCAATTTAGAACTTAAACCTGTGGACCACTTTTGTCTCTCTTCCTAGCTATTTTAAAATTAATAGAACTATGGTCACTCGTCCCAAAGTGCTCCCCCACTGATCTCAGTCATCTGTCCTGCCCTATTTCCCAAGCTTAGGTCAAGTTTTGCCCCTTCCTGAGTAGGACTCTATATATGGCTTGAGGAAACTTGCCTGAATGCACTTCACAAATTTGACCCCATCTAGGCCCTTAATGGTATGGTAGACTCAGTCCAATATAAAAAAGTTAAAATCCCCTACTGTGACAATCCTATTGTTCCTGCAAATCTCCCCAGTCTCCCTACATATTTGTTCCTCTAATTCCCGTTGACTATTTGAGGGCCTCTCGTACAAAGCCTTCTTATTTCTTAGCTCCACCAACAAAGCTTCACGTATGATTCTTCAATTCAAATGTATGATTCTTCTCTGACTACTGCTGTGATACTCACCTTAATCTAAAATGCAACTCCCCTCCCCCTTTTTCCACCACCTCTGTTGCACCTAAAGCACCTGTACCCTGGCACATTGAGCTGTCAGTCCTGTCCCTCCCTTAGCTATGTTTCTGTGATGGCTATAATATCCCTCACCCTATGTTCATCAGCCTTACCGGTCAGCCCTCTTGCATTGAAATAGATGCAATTTAATCCAACAGGCATTCCTTGCTCCCTGTCATATTCCAGCCTGACCTGTCTCTTCACTGTATAATTTCTGATTATCTCCTACCAGCCTTGCACCTGCCTCACTGCTGTTGAGGATCCCACCCCCTCCACAAATCTAGTTTAAACCCTCCCTTGTAACATGAGCAAACCTGGCTGCCAAGATATTGGCCTCCCACCAGTTCAGATGTAACCCATCCCTCTTGAACAGGTCACGTCTGCCACAGAAAAGATTCCAATAATCTAAAAATCTGAATCCCTGCTCCCTGCACTAATTCTGTAGCCATGCATTCATGTACCATGTCCTCCTGTTCTTGTCCTCACTAGCACATGACACTGGAAGTAATCCAGAGACTGGCACTGACAAGGTCCTGGTTTTTAACTTTTTTCCTAGCTCTCTATAATCGCTTTGCAGGATCTCATCCCTATATCTCTATGTCATTTGTGCCAACGTGCACAATGACTTCTGGCTGCTCCCCCTCGCCCTTGAGAATGTTCTGCAGCTGCTACGAGACATCCTGACACCCAGGAGGCAACACACCATCCTAAATTCCCATTTGCAGCCACAGAATCTCCTGTCTGTCCACCAAGCTATCGAGTCTTCTATAACTAAGATCCGGCTTAACTTTACCCTTTCCTGCTGTGCCTCAGAACCAGTCATGGCGCTACCGATTTGGCTACTCCTGCTTTTCCCTGAACAGTCGTCTCTCCCCCCCCCCCAACAGTATCCAAAATGGTATACTTGTTTTCAAGAGGAATGGCCACAGGGGAATCCTGCAATCTCTGTCTACTCCCTTTACCTTTCCTGGTGGTCACCCAGCTACTCTCTGTCTGCACCTTAGGTGTGACCACCTCCCTAAAACTCTTATCTATGAAGCGCTCAGCATCTCAGATGATCCTGAGTGTTTTCAGTCAAGCTCCCTAACACAGTCTCCCAGGAGCCGCAGTTGTGTGCACTTCCCTCAAATGCAGTCATCAGGGATGATAGAATTGTCCCTGAGCTTCCACATCCTGCAGGAGGAACATAAGAATGCCTGAACTGCCATCTCGACTGCTGTAAGACTAAACAGGAATGTTAAAAGGACGCTTAAAAAGACCTGAGCTTACCTGTACTTTCTATTGAGCCGCTGCTCTCTGAAGTCTCTTAATCCAAAGCTTTACTTCTTACTCTGCTACCAACAAATTTTGCATTAGCACCGCTCCCCAAGCACCCTCTTTTATTTTAGGTCAGAGGAGGAGGGAAAGACAACTGTGACGGAGTGTTTGGGCTTTAAGTGCTCCTTGATACCAGGCCCATGACGATCTGCTCTTCAGTGCAGGTGACTGCTTCCAGAACTAGAGAACACTATTTTGCACATCAGGGAGGCATTGAAGTATAAAACAAGATTTTGATTACTTCTCTTTAAGGCAGCATTACTTTCATGCAATGTATTTTAAGGACTACTACTTTTAAAGTGACTGCAAGTTACAGAGTGGTCATATGACTGTGGTCAAGTCACAACTGAGCAATGTACAAAAACATTTCTCTAAATATTCACCTTTCCATTAAAAAAAACAAATTGCCTGCTCTATTCTTTTCTGTTATGCAATTCAGTGTCTATGGAGAGAGAAACAGTTAACTTTTGAGTCCAACATGATTCTTAAAACTGAAAGGGCTGGAAAAATTGTAGGTTTATTTTGGAGGAAAAAGAAGGAGGAGGGACAAGTGTAACAGATCATCTAAGTGCCCTAGACCAAAAGCTAATGATGGTGCTAATAGTAATAGAATGATATGGATGAAGAGTATGTAGTTATTCATATCAGAAAATAACTGCTCTTCTGAGACCAACTTTTGCAAACAGGACACTGGTGGGGTGGGGGCACAGATGGAATGTATGATAATCAAAATTGAGGACAAAGATGATCTAAAGTTGTTGAAATCAATGATGAGTCTTGAACGCTGTTAAGTACTTAAGTGGAAAATGAGGTGTTGTTTATCTGGTTGTTATTCAGCTTCATTGTAATACTTAAGACAGAAATGTTAATTATCAGAGCAAGAAAGTGTGTTGACATGGCAAGCAACTGGAAGGTTGGGAGATAGTGAGGACTGCAGATATTGGAGATCAAAGTTAAAAATTGTGGTTCTGGAAAAGCACAGCTGGTCAGGTAGCATCCGAGGAGCAGTAGAGTGGATATTTTGAACATAATCTCTTCATCTGGGGAGGCCCAAGGGCCTGAGAGATAAATGGGAGGGGGTTGGGGCTGGGGAAGGTAGCTGGGAATGCGATAGGTAGATGAAGGTGGGTGATAGGTCAGAGCAGAGGGTGGCGTGGATAGGTGGGAAAAAAGGTGGACAAGTAGGACAGTTCAAGAGGGTGGTGCCGGGTTGGAGGGGTTAGATCTGGGATAGGGGGTTGGGGGGGGGGGAGATAAGAAAACTGGTGAAATCAACATTGATCCTGTGTGGTTGGAGGGTCCCAAGGTAGAAAATGAGTCGTTCTTCCTTGGATTTCCCCCACATTCCTGATGAAGACCTTATGCTCAAAACTGGAAGGCGGAGATCATTCTTTAGGACACAAAAGAAAGCAAACTAAAATTAAACAAACCAAACTATCTACATGGAACACAGTGTAAAAGATTTCAAACAAACATTAACATTGCACCCATAGAATCATTGTTGGGCCACCCATGACTTTAGGATGCCTGACTTCCGACTGCCAAAGTAAAATTTTTACTCAGCTCAAGTAAGGCATTCAGCTGAGATGAGGAAGAAAGAAATGCTTCAAAGATACCCTGAAGGCTTCTCTCAAGAAATGCAACATAGATGTCAAAGTATGGGAAACGCTTGTTCAGAGAAGCCTACTTGGAGGAAATCTCTGTATGAAGAGACACAGTTCTTTAAGAATGCCTGTTGGCAAGTGGAAGTCTGGAAAAGGAACTGGAGAAAGCAATGTCAGTAATCTTGAGACCAAGGACCAATTCCACCACCCAGAAACATCTGCCAATTATGTGATTAAAGTTGAGGCTCTAGGATCAGGCTCATTATCCGTGCAAGGACTAACGGAACCTATGAGCAATGGCATGGAATTTACTAGGTAGACAAGTGATATCCAATGAATATAACATAGAAGGAGGCCATTTAGCCCATTCATGTTACACTAATACCTTTTGAGGATCTATTCAGTTATTTCCTCTACCCTACTGCTTCTCTATAATCTTGCAATTATTTTCCATTCAAAGTTCCCAGTTCTCCTTGAAATGTTATTGTTGAAACACATTTCATTGAAGTTTCAGGGGTTTTCTTCCAGATCACGACTCAAAGTGCAAAATATTTTCTATATGCTGCTTCTGATTCTTCTGCCAACCATCTTGAATCTGTGCCATTTGATGACTGCATCTGTTACTGTGGACAGTTGTTGTAATTCAGTCTGTATAAACTATTCATAATTTTGAAGACCTCCACAAAATCTCCTCTTCAACATCTCATAAATCACCAATAATCTGTCCTGGTCCACCCATGTCAACATTACAGTCAAGAAAGCACAACAATGTTTCTACTTCCTCAGAAGGCTAAGAAAATTTGGCATATCCACAAAGACTCTAGCCAATTTTTATAGATGAACCATAGTAAGCATTTTATTTGGATACGTTACAACATAGTATGGCAGGTGCTCTTCTCACAACCACAAGAAACTGCAGAGAGTCATGAATACAACCCAATACATGACACAAACCAGCCTTCCATCCATGACACAAACCAGCCTACCATCCATTGACTCAGAGCTGGAGTTGCTCAGGGAAACAACTAACATAATCAAAGACCATTCCCATCCTGGTTACACTCTCTCCCACCCTCTTTCACCAGGCAGATGATAGCAAAGTTTGAAGACACATTTGAACAAAGAACAAAGAAAATTACAGCACAGGAACAGGCCCTTAGGCCCTCCAGGCCTGCACTGAATCAGATCCTCTATCTAAACTGTTGCCTATTTTCTAAGGGTCTGTATCCCTCTGCTCCCTGCCCATTGATGGATCTGTCTAGATACATCTTAAATGGCACTATCGTGCCTGCCTCTACCCTCTCCACTGGCAAGGCATTCCAGGCCCCCACCACCCGCTGCATAAAGAACTTTCCATGCATATCTCCCCTAAACTTTTCCCCTCTCACCTTGAAATCATGACCCCTAATAATTGAGTCCCCCACTCTGGGAAAAAGCTTCTTGCTATCCACCCTGTCTATACCTCTCATGATTTTGTAGACCTCAATCAGGACCCCTCCAACCTCCATCGTTCTAATGAAAGTAATCCTAATCTACTCAATTCTCTTGATAGCTAGCACCCTCCATACCAGGCAACATCCTGGTGAACCTCCTCTGCACCCTCTTCAAAGCATCCACATCTTTTTGGTAATGTGGTGATCAGAACTGCACACAGTATTCCAATTGTGGCCAAACTTATACAACTGTAACATGACCTGCCAACTCTTGTACTCAATACCCTGTCCGATGAAGGAAAGCATGCCATATGCCTTCTTGACCACTCTATTGAACTGCATTGCCACCTTCAGTTGACAGACCCCTTTAGTATTTGCTACTCTACCAATCTTAGTGTCATCTGCAAATCTGCTAATCAGACAACCTATACCTTCCTCCAAATTAGTTGTGTATATCACAAACAACAGTGGTCCCAACACTGATCCCTGTGGAACCCCACTGGTCACAGTTCCCTATTTTGAGAAACTCTCTTCCAACACTACTCCATTTCCTGCTGCCCGCCAGTTCTCTATCCATCTAGCTAGTACACCCTAGACCCCATGCGAGTTCACTTTCTCCATCAGCCTACCATGGAGAACCTTATCAAGCGCCTTACTGAAGTGCATGTATGTGACATCTACAGTCCTTCCCCCATCAACCAACTTTGTAACTTCCTCAAAGAATTCTATTAAGTTGGTAAGACATGACCTTTCCTGCACAAAACCATGTTGCTAATCACTGAAAAGATTCAAGAACAGCTTCTTCCCCACTATTACCAGATCTTTGAATGGACCTCTCAAATATTAATTCTGATCTCTCTCTTTCTGCAGCTTTTTTGCAGCTGTACACTGTGTTCTACAATCTGTTCTGCTACCCTGATACACAAAATAACACTTTTCACTGTATCTCAGTATATGTGACAACAATAAATCAAACTCATCAGAAGTTTCTCCTCACCTTTCCATCCTCTATAGGTAACTGAATTCCTAAATCTCTCCTACCATTGTGGAAAATCTCTTCTGCATCTCTCTATCATTTCTGTGATACCCATAAGTAAATATATGACTATAGTTGAGGCCTTTTCAGTATTTTGTAGAGGTTCAGCACTGCTTCCTGCTTTTGTACTCTGTGCCACTATTCATATAGCGAAGGATTTGTTTTAGCAGCTTTTTCAACTAATCTTGCCATTTTCAAAGATTTGTGTGCTTATAATGTCTTTTCTCTTAGTTTAAGTTGTGTCTTCTCAGTACTCTAATCAAAATGTATTACTTCAATTTATCACTGTGTTCAATGCAGCTTTTTCATGTCATAGACCGGGAACTCCTCATAAATAGTGATCATATTACTGTAAAATTTTAGATTAATTACGCAGAACGACAGAGTGCAATATAAATAACAAAACTTGACTAGAAGATGGATGATTTTTGACAAATTGGCAAGGAATCTAGCTCATGTAACTTGGAGTCCTTTCAAGTGAAGATGATTTGTCATACTGTTCATGTGTATCCCTACAAAGGGAAAGGGAGGACAACCAAAGCCAAAAAGGAGATAAAGAGTAATTATGAGCAAAACAGATATAAACGATACAGTAGACAAGTATAAAAAGAAATCCAAAGCAAAAGAACAGTGCTGGAATAACTTGGAGTCAAACGTAAAATGAGATGCAGGGTCTTCAATTGGTGTATTGACCATAAAAGGGTTCTTTGAGGACCAATTCATGACTTGAATGAAGACCAGATGGTGAAGGCAGAAGGCATGGCTGAAGTATAAAATTAATTATTTGCTTTGGTATTTACCAAAGAACAGCCAGGGTAAATGAGACTGCCAGAATATTGGATGAGGCAATAGTAGATGAAAAAGATACTAGACTGCCTGATAGTAATTAATGTGGATAATTTACCAGTTTGATGAAAGTAACCGTGGTAAGGGTAGAATAAGTGTACTAATTCAAGAATTGGAGATGGTGATCCTCCAGTTCTCCTTCAATGCACTGTTATGATTCCAGATGATTTTACTACTGGATGAATCAGATGCAAGAATGAATCACTGAAAGATCATATATAGGAGCAGTGCATTTTTCATTGAAGCATAAGCACACCAGACTACAGATCTAATTTTAACAATAAAACAGATGTATATTATTTAAAAGAAAGAAAACTAAATTGTGGGTGGCACGGTGGCACAGTGGTTAGCACTGCTGCCTCACAGCGCCAGAGATCCGGGTTCAATTCCCGACTCAGGCGACTGACTGTGTGGAGTTTGCACATTCTCCCCGTGTCTGCGTGGGTTTCCTCCGGGTGCTCCGGTTTCCTCCCACAGTCCAAAAGATGTGCAGGTCAGGTGAATTGGCCATGCTAAATTGCCCATAGTGTTAGCTAAGGGGTAAATGTAGGGGTATGGGTGGGTTGCGCTTCGGCGGGTCGGTGTGGACTTGTTGGGCCGAAGGGCCTGTTTCCACACTGTAAGTAATCTAATCTAATCTAATCTAAATATGCCATCTACTTCCCAACATCATCACGTTTCATTTAATGAAAACTCTGAGAAATTTTTCTTCCCTATCAAATCTGTAGGTTGAGTTATCTGTTTCTTTTCAGTTCTGGGACTTTGAGCCATATAATCTTTGTCAATGATTCACACAACTGAGATCTTAGATTTTCTCAGCTTTGAATAACCAATGCAAATTTCCAACCATACACTCCTTGCCTGGATGTTTTTTACAAAATGAAACCCTCACACTGAAGTAACTTATTCCCTTAACTGCTCTGAATAAATTCATTTTATCTAAGAGAAACTATTCTTGTATCTAAGTTCAGTCAGGTCTCATTTGAACTGATTTCAAAATTTTTGACTACTTTTTATTTAAAAAAACTTGGTAATTCTAAATTCTGCTAAGCTAATTGCTTAATGTTTTTTTTTCCCTCTTCTAAACTAAATCACACAGTATTAAAAAAAATCATTAACACTCCAGGAGACCTTCAGTTATCTGCTCTCTGAAATATTCTGGTTTAAAATCATGATTCTAACAAGAGTGACCTAATTAATTATTAAGTTCATTCATACAAATAGATCAAGCCATTTGTCATAGTTTATAATCTCAGCTATCAAAAGAAATGATTTTAACACACATTTCATAACAACAGGAGTACTGTCAAATACTTGCAGCATTATCAATTCTTTATCCCTGTTCAAAATGTAGAGGCAAAAAATTGGGCAATTTTTTTTACTATTCATTCATGGAATGAGGGTGTCTTATTGTCTCGAGGGCAGTTAAAAGCCAACACATTGCTGTGGAGTTGGAGTCCCTTGTAGGCCAGACCAGGTGAGGATAGCAGTTTCCTTCCCTAAAGGACATTAATGAACCATGTAGGTTTTTCCGACAATCAATAAGAGATTCATGGTCATCATTAGACTCTTAATAGCAAATTTTTATTAAATTCAAGTTTCACTTTCTGCCAAGGTGGGATTTGAACTCAGTTCCCAAAATGTTACCTGGATCTCTGGATTAACAGTCCAGCTATAATACTGCTTGACTGTCACTTCCCCTTATTTATGTCTAATTATATGTTAGACAGTTTCACATCAATGATATGGGAAACTTTTAAAAATGATCCATCGTAAAATGAACAATTTCTTGCCAAAGCATGCATTAATAATGGAGAGTCTGGATAGAATTGTTCAATAAAAATCATGTTTAACCCAGTAGATTTAGGTTTTTGCTGAGGACAGAGAGCGAGGTAATGGTATTGTGTGTATGGATTCTCAAAAGATGTTTGATGTTGTATTATATATTAGGTTTGTTAGCAAAATTAATGCCCATTTGACAAAGGGGCCAAATTCAAAATTCGTTCAGGTGCAGAAAACAGGATTGTGGTGAATAATATTTGAACTAAAAAAATGTATACACCGGAGTTCCCTAAATATCCTTCCTGGGACTGCTGTTGAAAAAACTAATGACTTGGACATTGGAGGACAGGGCACAATTCAAAATTTACAAATGACACAAAGCTTGGAAGTAATGAGCAGTGCATAGATAATAACAAGCTTCAAGAGGACATTAGATGAGCAAGACGATACTAAATGGTACAATCTCAAAGGGATATAAAGAAAAAGACTGTGCTGCTGGATACTATAGTTCACATTTTATGAATGTTTTGGACAGGGTATTGAGGAGATTTGCTGGAATAGATCCAGAGATGAAAGAGTGTAATTATCGGGAAAGGTTGGAGAAGGTGGGATGTCTCCTGAGAATGTTAAAAACTAAATGTTTTGATAGATGTAATGAGGGTTTAAATAATGTACATGAATGTACTGAAAGAACTGCAGATGCTGTAAATCAGAAACAAAAATAGGAATTGCTGGAAAAGCTCAGCAGATCTGGCTACACCATGAAGCAAAATGTTTTGGGTCGAGCCAGACCTGCTGAGCTTTTCCAGCAATTTATGTTTTTGTTCCATAAAAACAAACTGTTTCTAGTAACTGAGGAGTTGATAACCACAAACTACATGGTAAGGTGTTGGCAAAAGCACTAGGGGAGACATGAGGAGAACCTCTTTAAACAATGAGTGCTTTGGATTGAATGCATAGTCTGATAAATTGATGGAAACAGATTAATTCGTAAACTTTGAAATGGGACTGGATAAAACTTTGAAGCAGAAAAAAGGAAAATGAATAAATAGTGGAGGAGTCAAACTAGCCGAATTTCACTTCAAAAGAACTGGAGAAGCTGAGTTGGCATGGTGGCTCAGTGGTTAACACTGCTACCCCACAGCACCAGAGACCTGGGTACATTTCCAGCCTCTGTGAGGAGTTTGCACATTCTCCCCATCTGTGTGTGGGATTCCTCTGGGTGCTCTGGTCGCCTCCCATAGTCCATAGGTGCGCAGGTTAGGTGAATTGGCCGTGCTAAATTGCCCATAGTGTTCAGGGATGCATAGGTTAAATGCATTTATCAGGAGTCAATGTAGGGGAATGGGTTTGGAGGGATACTCTTTGGAGGGTTGGTGTGAACTTGTTGGGCCAAAGGGCCTGTATCCACACTGTAGGGATTCTAAGACTTGATGGACAGAATGACTTCCTTTTATGCTGTATTACTTTATAATTCAATGGGTATGTTCATATCTCCAAATAATGTCCTTTGTAACATTTGTTATATTTCTGACTTCCAGGCCATCTAAAAATGGCAACCTATAACTAGCAATGTGCTACAGGGATCAGTGCCTGGGGCCTCAGTTACTTACAATATGTATTAATGACTTGGATAAGGAAAGTGAATGTACTATACCCATGTTTGCAGATTATACAAAAATACGTGGTTAGGCCACTTTTGGAAAATTGTGTGCAATTCTGGTCTCCCTCCTATAGAAAGGATTTTGTGAAACTTGAAAGGGTTCAGAAAAGATTTACAAGAATGTTGCCAAGGTTGGAGGGCTTGAACTATTGGGAGAGGCTAAATAGCTTGGAGTTGTTTCCCTTGGAGCATCGGAGGATAAGGGGTGACCTTAGAGAGGTTCACCTCTATTGACAAAACCCTAGCCAGAGAAACAATAGCCAACCTGCTGGACATACAGAACAGACAACAGGACGTTGAACCCATCAACAAAGACGGCATACTTAAACTACTGGACTTGTGCCTCACAACACACTTCATATTCAACAACCAGATATACAAACAAATCAACCCATGGGCTCACCGATCTCTGGCCTCATAGCAGAAGCAGTAATGCAAAGGTTGGAACAAACAGTCTTACCACAAATTCAACACAAACTCTGGGTCAGATATGTTGATGACACCTTTGTAATCATTAAAAACACAGAAATAGAGAAAACACACCGGATCATCAACGCCACACTCACAGGAATCCGATTCACGAGAGAAGAAGAAAAGGATAACCAACTCCCATTCCTAGACGTGATGGTACAGAGAACACCGAACGGAGAATTCACCACAAAGGTATACAGGAAAGCCACACACACAGACCAAGTCCTGAACTATGAAAGCAACCACACCAACACACACAAACGAAGTTGCATCAAGACACTATTCAAAAGGGCCACAACACACTGCAGCACACCAGAATTGCAAAAAGAGGAAGAGGAAGAGGAACACCTATACAAGGTATTCGCCAAAAACGGATACTCGCGCAATTTCATCAACAGATGCCTAAGAGAAAGACAACGGAACGAGGACATGCCGCAACCCAAAGGACTAGCCACACTACCATACATCAGGAGCATTTCAGAACTGACAGCCAGACTACTGCGACCACTAGGACTTATAACAGCACACAAACCAACAGCCATCCTCAGACAACAACTCACCAGAACAAAGGACCCGATACCCAGCATGAGCAAAACTAATGTAGTGTACAAAATCCCATGCAAGGACTGCACAAAACACTATATAGGACAAACAGGAAGACAGCTAATGATCCGCATCCATGAACATCAACTAGCCACGAAACGACACGACCAGCTATCCTTAGTAGCCACATACGCAGACGACAAGCAACATGAATTCGACTGGGACAACACTACCATTATAGGGCAAGCCAAACAGAGAACAGCCAGGGAATTCCTAGAAGCATGGCACTCATCCACAAACTCCATCAACAAACACATCGACCTGGACCCAATATACCGGCCACTACAGCGGACAGCTGAAACTGACAACCGGAAGTGGCAGGGACAGGCCACTATAAATGCCGGAGGAAGCACCACAGAAGCGCTTCACAGGAGGCTCCCAAGCACTGAGGATGTCACCTAGACAGGGGACGAAACGTTTGCAACAAACATTTCCAGCTCGGCGAACAGAACCACAACCATGAACACCCGAGCTACAAATCTTCACCCAAACTTTGAGGTTTAAATAACATAATTATGTTTTCTGAACATAATTGATTACAATGTCATCAATTTCATTATGAATAGTCAAAACACTCATAAATGTCAACTTTCAATAATCAAGTGGATTTGTCCCTCTCCCAACTAAAGTGACTACTCCAGTGTTGCAAAAATGGCCCAAACACACACACATACTCTATCAATGTCAACAAACTAAGGTCTGAAGTATTGTCAGGGGAACATTCTCAGAAAGCAAAAATGCTGCCTTGCATCAGATCCACTGCAAGTTTCCTAAGTGGTATTCCAGAGGTTTGAGGACTTTGAATGTAAAGTTGACTAGAGTCAGAAGAATAATTTTTGACAGAAGTTTAATGCAAATCATTAGGTTGGAGCGTGTGAAGATAATTGGATAAGGTTTTGCTGCCCATACAGAACTGCACTAATGGTGAGTGTGGTTGGGAAATAGTATATTATGCAAGCATGTTATACTTGTAAATGCAATCTATGCTTAAATCTAGAGAGCCTCTTTGCCGGTGACAGAATTTATAATATCACCCCAGTGGAATGAGACAATATAAATGCGGCTTTTCCCTGGATACTCTCTTAAGATATTTCGTGTCTGTGTCTAAAACTGTAACCCCTTGGACTGACTATCCAATTAATTATCGCTAATGTGGAAAGGTATTTTCTATTTGCACTAGTTAAGGAGTAGAGTAGGAAACCTACACTCTCAGATTTCCATTCATTTAAATTTATGGTTGGGAAATCCGTGGCTACAGATCCAAAACCTCAAACCTAATTCTCTCTGTGGGCTACTCTCCCACCAATTCCCAGGAGCTGTACAATCTGCTGTAATGTACATAGTGCTGCCTGAATGATGACAAAAAAAAACCTTTCAGCATCTTATGTTAATTTGTGGCATCTTGTTAGGGTTTGGGTATGGCAGAATAGTACCAATATCAGACACAGTAGGGGTATTTTTCGAACATTAAACTTCTGGTAGTGATCCAGATTGGGAATCTGGGAAATCATGTAGGTTTAAATTTCTCATGTATTCAAGTAGCAGGTGAGGCACAGAATTAGAAAACTTAAGGACAAGGAATTACAATAATAAAAATTACAGTGCAGGATCAGATTCACACTTTAAATTACAGAAAGAATTTTAAATTGTAATTAACCTAATTTTTAAGCTGGAAATGGGGCTTACTGTTCAGATTCTATTAATTCTGTCTTTAGCTTAACAAATAAAGTCTTTAATTTTTTTAAAGATTGGATTTGAATCATTGAGGAATTTAGTTTGTTGGTTTATGAAGCATTTGGGTCAGATTGCCAGGATGGAATGTGGTCAAAAAAAAATCACGTGATTGATGCATGAGGTGTTGGATTTTCTGACAGATAATTTACAGGAAAATTCTGAATGCTTATCACAAACATATATTGTATATTTTTTTGATATTTAGAACAAACTGTTTTTTTGTTGCAAGTTAAAATCTTCAAGCAAGGCTCAACCCACAGCATATGTCTTGTCCAAAAGAATTAACTTCCCCTAGGCCTGATAATACATTGAGTGGGTGGTGGCTATTTTTTTCCCCCAACTTCAGAGTATAAGGGTAGTCTTAAAGTGGATGGAAATTGGACAAATGCAGAAGATCTGAAACTGAAGATATGGACATATTTTGGTCACATTATGTCAAGCACATGTTAAGTAAGTGGAGCCCCAGATCTAGGATTTGGCCTGATTAGCTACCTTGCTCTTTAACTTTCTTTTCAGGTATTTCTCTATTTTATTGCTTCTTTCTTCAGTATTTTATTCTTGGTTCTGCTGCTATTTAAATCACTCCAGACAAAGCTCAGGACAGGTACTCCCTTTGGGGTTTTGTTTGCACTGCATAATTGAAATGAAGAAGAGGTATTTGTACAGGATTGATAAATGGAGATACCATAGAATCTGAGGTTCTCTGGCTAAAACTAGCACATTCGGAGTATCTACATTTATATATAGAACACAGAACATTACAGCACAGTACAGGCCCTTTGGCCCTCGATGTTGCACTGACCTGTGCAACGAATCCAAAACCCAGCTATCCTACACTATTCTATTTTCAACCAAATGTTTATCCAATGACCATTTAAATGTCCTTAAAGTTGGCAAGTTTACTACTGTTGCAGGCTGTGTGTTCCATGCCCCTACCACTCTCTGAGTAAAGAAACTACCGCTGACAGCTGTCCTATATCTATCACCCCACAATTTAAAGTTATATCCCCTCGTGCTAGCCATCACCATCTGAGAAATAAGGTTCCCACTGTCCAGCCTATCTAACCCTCTGATAATTTTATATGCGGAGTGGACTCGATGGGCCGAATGGCCTTACTTCCGCTCCTATGTCTTATGGTCTCAATTAAGTCACCTCTCAACCTTCTTCTTTCTAATGAAAGCAGCTTCAAGTCACTCATAAGACCTTCCCTCCACACCAGGCAATATCCTAGTAAATCTTCTCTGAACCCTTTCCAAAGCTTCCACATTCCAAAGCTTTGTGGGCGGCACGGTGGCACAGTGGTTAGCACTGCTGCCTCGCAGCGCCAGAGACCCGGGTTCAATTCCCGACTCAGGCGACTGACTGTGTGGAGTTTGCACGTTCTCCCCGTGTCTGCGTTGGTTTCCTCCGGGGGCTCCGGTTTCCTCCCACAGTCCAAAGATGTGCAAGTCAGGTGAATTGGCCATGCTAAATTGCCCGTAGTGTTAGGTAAAGGGGTAAATGTAGGGGTATGGGTGGGTTACGCTTCGGCGGGTCGGTGTGGACTTGTTGGGCCGAAGGGCCTGTTTCCATACTGTAAGTAATCTAATCTAATCTAATCTAATCTAATCTAATCTAATCTAATCTAATCTAATCTAATCCTTCCTATAATGCAGTGACCAGAATTGTATGCAATACTCCAAGTGCAACCGTGCCAGAGCTTTGTACAGCTACAGCATGATCTCAAAGCTCCAAAACTCAATCCCTCTACCAATAAAAGTTAACATACCATAAACCTTCTTAACAATCCTATCAACCTGGGTGGCAACTTACAGGGATCTATGTACATGGACACCAAGATCTTTCTGCTCATCTGCATACTAAGAATCTTACCATTAGCACAGTACTCTTTATTCCTGTTGTTCTTTTCCAAAGTGAATCACCTCACACTTTTCCGCATTAAACTCCATTTGCCACCTCTGAGCCCAACTCAGCAGCTTATCTATGACCCTCTGTAACCTGCAACATCCTTCAGCATTATCCACAACTCCACCGACCTTAGTGTCATCTGCAAATTTACTAACCCATCCTTTTAGGCCCTCATCTAGATCATTTATAAACATAACAAACAGCAGTAGCCCCAAAACAGATCCTTGCGGTACACCATTAGTAACTGAACTCCAGGATGACCATTTCCCATCAGCCACCACCCTCTGTCTTCTTTCAGCTGGCCAATTTCTGATTCAAACCACTAAATCACCTTCAATCCCTTGTCTCCGTATTTTGTGCAATAGCCTACCATGGGGAACCTTATCAAACACCTTATTGAAATCCATATACACTATATCAACCCCAATACTCTCATCCACCTGTTTGGTCATCATCTCAAAGAACTCAGTAAGGTTTGTGAACCTACCCTTCACAAAACCGTGTTGACTATCCCTATCACCTTATTCCCCTTGAGATGATTATAACTCCTATCTCTTATAACCTTTTTCAACACTTTACTCACAACCGAAGTAAGGCTCACTGGTCTATAATTACAAGGGTTGTCTCTACTCCCCTTCTTGAACATGGGGATAACATTTTCTATCCTGCAGTATTCTGGCACTATTCCTGTAGACAATGACAACATAAAGATCAAAGCCAAAGGTTCAGCAATCTCCGCCCTGGCTTCCCAGAGTATCCTGGGATAAAGCCCATCTGGCCTGGGGGCTTATCTATTTTCACACTTTCCAGAATTGCTAAGACCTCCTCCTTGTGAACCTTAATCTCGTCTAGTCGATTAGGCTGTATCTCAGTATTCTGCTTGACAATGTTATCTTATTCCAATGTGAATACAGACAAAAAATATTCATTTAGTGCTTCCCCTATCTCCTCAGATTCCATGCACAACTGCCCACTACTCTCCTTGATTGACCCTAATCTTTCTCTAGTCATTATTTTATTCCTGATATACCTATAGAAAGCTTTAGGGTTTTCTTTCATCCTACCTGCTAACAAGTTCTCATGTCGCCTCCTCTCTCAGCTCTCTCTCTATGTCTTTTCTGGCTAACTTGTAACTCTCAAGTGCCCTAACTGAGCCTTCACATCTCATCCTAACATAGGCCTTCTTTTTCCTCATGACAAGAGTTTCAAATTCTTCAGTAAACTATTGCCCCCTCGCTTGACCACTTCCTCCCTGCCTGACAGGTACATACTTATCAAGAACATGCAGTAGCTGTTCCTTGAATAAGCTCCATATTTCAATTGTGCTTGTCCCCTGCAGTTTCCTTCCCCATCCTGTGAATCCTAAATCTTGCCTAATCGCATCATAATTGCCTTTCCTCCAGCAATAACTCTTGCCCTGTTATACACCTATCCCTTTCCATCGCTAACATAAACATAACTGAATTGTGGTCCCTATCACCAAAGTGCTCACCTACCTCTGAATCTAACACCTGGCCAGGTTCATTACCCAATACCAAATCCACTGTGGCCTCACTCTTGCTGGCTTGTCTACATACTGTGTCAGGAAACCATCCTATACACATTGGACAAAAACTGACCCATCTAAAGTACTCAAACTATAGTATTTTCAGTCAATATTTGGAAAGTTAAAGGCCCTCATAACATCTACCCTGTTACACTTGCTCCTATCCAGAATTATCTTTGCTATCCGTTCCTCTACATCTCTGGAACTATTTGGAGGCCTGTGGAAAATTCACAATAGAGTGACTACTCCTTTCCTGTTTCTAACCTCAGCCCATACTACCTCAGTAGACGAGTCCTTAAACGTCCTTTCTGCTACCATAATATTGTTCTTGACCCACCTGTTAATGCCACACTTCCCACTCTTTTAACATCTTCTCTGTTCCTACTGAACAATCTAAATCCCAGAACCTGCAACAACTATTCCTGTCCCTGCTCCATCCATGTCTCCGAAGTGGCCACAACATCGAAGTCCCAGGTACCAACGCATGCTGCAAGTTCACCCACCTTATTCCGGATGCTCCTGGTGTTGAAGTAGACACACTTCAAACCACCTTCCTGCTTTCTGGTGAGCTCTTGCAACCCTGATACCATATTTCTGACCTCACTGCTCTCAACTTCCTGGACACTGGAATTACAAATTAGGTTCCCTCCCCTTCCTGAATTAGTTTAAACCCTTCCAAATGTATCTCTTCATACGTACCAAGACATAAAGCAATTCTTTCTTTCTTGGCATTTATTTGCATGTTACACTTCCCAAGAGCAGTGGTTTCTCTCCCTCAGTAATGTGCAAGTCATGGAGGATCTTTGGATGGGTGAAACCTCTAAGTTATTTGACCCTTCCAGTCCATTGCAGTGAGGTTATATGAGATCTAGCAATCTGCAGACAATAAAATTATCAGGCAAGTGACGAATGCTGTTCTGGATGTAGGTTTGCTTGCTAAGCTGCAAGGTTCATTTTCAGATGTTTCTTCACCATACTCGGTAACATTTTCAGTGAGCTTCCAGATGAAGCACTGCTGGTGTTTCCTGCTTTCTTGGGTTTAGTTGGGTTGGTGATGTCATTTCCTGTGGTGACATCATTTCCTGTTATTTTTCTCAGGGGTTGCTAAATGGGATCCAATGTGTTTGTTGATATAGTTCCAGTTGGAATGTCATGCTTCTAGGAATTCTCGTGCATGTCTCTGTTTGGCTTGTCCTAGGATGGATGTGTTGTCCCAGTCTAAGTGGTGTCATTCCTTATCTGTATGTAATGATACTAGTGAGAGAGGGTCATGTTGTTTTGTGATGAGCTGATGTTCATGTATCCTGGTGAATACAGGATACATGAACAAGCACACAAAAGCAGTAGCTAATGAGCTTGAAAGACCCTATACAGACAACAAGCAAAATTAATGTCATTTACAAAATACCATGCAAGAACTGTAACAAGCACTACATTGGACAAACAGGCAGAAAACTTGCCACCAGGATACATGAACACCAAATAGCCACAAAACAAATGACCCTCTGTGGGAAAAGACCTGCTAACCTACAATAGGCCCACAAAAGCAAAATTGCCCAAACTGTACCAAAAACGCCAAGAATTCCCAAGCAGGCTCACAAGCCAAATCAGACAGCCCATGCAGACAAAAGGACACACTTTAAGCTCGTTAACAATGACAAAGCACCACAGATATCTCAAAGCCCCAAGGGAAGTTCCACAACCCAGCAATACCAAAGCCACACAAAGAGCAGGTCAGACAGAGAGGCACCAGTAAGGACGTGCTCCAGGAACAGGACAATGGAAGCACCTCACCACTTCAGAGGAGACATTAACACCTAACTGTGAAGAGGAATGGAACCATCGATACTGTCAGGATGTTGGATTGTGTGAAGGAACAGGACATTCATCCGATAACTGTTTTTCAATTAGCATCCTTGTAGTTAGATTACTCCATTTCCAGATATATTGTAGTTTCCCATTTCTTAATAAGCCACATTGTATGGTCTCATCCTCAGCTCTGGGAAGAGAAATCTGATCTACGTGTACAGACTGTCAGTTCTGTGTCAGCCCAGTCAATTTCTCTTCCAGCAATGCAATAAACTGTTTGTCAATTTCACTTCGAGCTGTGTTTTGTGATCTCTAACCTATTGGGCAAATTTCTCTGATACCCTCTCTCACTAGTACCCTTACATATAGATAAGGAACAACATCACTTTGACTGGGACAACACATCCATCCTAGGACAAGCCAAACAGAGATATGCACGAGAATTCCTGGAGGCATGGCATTCCAACCAGAACTCTATTAACAAACACATTGACTTGGATCACATTTAGCACCCCCTAAGAAAAAAACAGGAAATGAATCCACACACGAAATGACATCACCAACCCAAGGAAATCTAAACATATAAATGGAAAGCAGGAAACACCAGCAGTACTTCATCCAGAGGCTCAGTGAAGATGTTACCTAGTATGGTGATGAAATGTCTAAAAATGAACCTTCCAGCTCAGCGAGCAAACCTACATCCAGAACCTCAACCTGAGCTACAAGTCTTCTCAAAACTTGCTGATGAATGCTGTGTTGACAATGCAATATCAACGTGTCAGAGAGTATATTTTTCAATGGGTATTTGAGGTTTGATTGAATGCAATGTGTCATATGTGGTAACCATGTGGGCATCGACTACCTTCCGAAAATGTGGTACAGATATCCCCCACCTTTTGAACGTTCACTTTGCACCAATTCGCTTTTATGCAAGACCTATTTTAGTACTTGTTTTCGCTAACTGAAAGACGATTTTCACTTCACAAAAAAACGCGCGCAATGAGAATGGCACTGCCAAGCAACTTCTCTGGGAACTACACTCAGCATCAAGTCTCCATAGCTTTGAACTGAGCATCTGTGCTTTATCTCAATTTATTTTGTGCATCCATTAGCAAGGTATGTCCTCAGGTATCCTGTACCTCCCACCACCCCAACCTCCATTAGCCTTTACTATATATTAGTGTTAGTCTTGGTTTTATGTCTTATTTGGTATGATTTCATAGGTTAAATTTTGAGTCTGGGAAAGCGCAAGTTTTTTCCCATATAAATTAATGGTAATTGCTTCTTCGCTTTTCGCTATTTTGGCTTATGAATGGTTTCATAGGAAGCTCTACTTTGGGATAGCGGGGACACCTGTATTTGGTTGCAGAGATTTCTTTACACATATCAATGGTTGTAATTAGGAAGGATCTATGATATTGATAGTGAATGGTGATCCATGGTGTATATATCAATTAAAGAAACAGTGCTGGGGATGGTCTAGTGGGAATAGCACTATCCTCTGCAGTATGCTTGTGACTCTCTAATTTGGTTGGGAAGCTTCTGCATCTGCTTCCTCTTCCTTGCCTATCACCTCAACTTCAAGTTAGTCTGCCATTCAACTTTGACACAATAGAAAAGTTTGTATCAAAAGGCAGTGATGATGGGCAGTGCTTCAAAAGATATTGTTCAGAGGCAGCAAATGTTCCCCATTTAGATTTTTTATCATAGGCCATACAATAAATTTTATTTTCAATGTATTGGATTTGGAGGTTATTACCAGTGTTGTGGAGGCAGATTGAGTTTGTTTCTCACTGTAAGCAGAAAACTCAATGGGTTCACATTCTGAACCTCTGTTCACTGTGTACGCTATAAATCACCTTTAGAGCGAAGGGGTATGGTGTTTTGAGTTTCCAGGTTATATGAATTTAAGAAGCACAACAAATAATGCTGATGGCCACAGCAAGCTGCAAGGATATAATAATACAAGGGAATGAGAAAGCATGGCAAATACAATTTGATGTCATTAAGTTGGAGTTTTTGGCTAATAAATAGAGCCATAACTATATTTTGAATTTAAAAAACCTGAATAATGTATATAACAAGTGGGGTTTGGTGATGCAGGTCACAGGGTGCTGGGGATTGACTCAGTTGAATAAACCTATTAAAAGAAAACTATAAGAATACTGGGATTTTCATGAGATAAGAAAAGTTGAGACGTAATCTGAATCAATGTAAAATCTTACAAGTCTTACCGCAGTTGGAAATACTTTTGAGCTAAGATACTGAGCTGGACACACAGGTTTCAATACTTACCTTGCTTTGAGTAATATTTTCATGCATTCTATTGTATCACTGACAAAAATATACTCAAGTTGTTTTTGTAAAAATATTAGAAAATTGCTATTAATTCTGGACATCATAAGTAATTAGCACTTTTTCGTTAGTCTGAAATGTGTTTAGACTCCTTTCTCCCAATAGATTATAATGCTACATTGTGACATTATTTGTTGGGGCATCAAATTAATTTGCTTCAATACTGGATCATTTTTCTTACTAAATGCAAAGTGTAAACTGTATTTATTGATGCAATATCTTTCAAATCAAATATTATAAAGTCATTAAGTCATGAGATCAAAGCTCCAAGAATTTATGCATTCAGAGGTAGTAACTCTAATGATAATATTGCCTCCAATAGCCTCTTTCTATGCTGCAATCATGCTATGAAACTATAAAGGTGAACAACCATAGCATGAAAATTCTGTGCCTCGTGATTTCTGATTTTATTTGTGAATACTTTAGGGCATTTTATAACATTTTAATGCATGAGATAAACTGCCTTCCAGAAAGTTATGTAACTACGTCTTTTGAATTGTATGACACTCCACAATCTTGTACAGAGCCATCATCTGTCCACACATTCTCAAAGAGAAGAAAATACAACCTATTCCTTTCTGATTCCTGTAAGCCTTTCATATATATATATGGCACGCTGACCCAAAGACCTTTTACAAGCCACTGGCCTTGAGATTCCATGAAGCTTTCAAGTTCATTGTAGTTGTCCACATGTGGGCTGAAATCACAAAACAAATTCTGGATCACCTACATCTTCACTACCTACAGCACTGCAGTAATTGAATAATTCTTGACACTGTTCCCAAGGCCAATGGCATTTTTCAGTCAATTAGAATTGTAGTCACTATGTTATAGCAGCATCATGCAACAAACTACTTCATAGAAACTGAATGGATTTGATGAATTTTCTGCGTAAGTGTTTAAATCCCAGAGTCTTCCCCTGCAGGTAAATGAGCATTGGTATACTGGAATACTGTGGAACTGCCTGGTTTAGATATTGCACAACAGAGATTTGAATCTACACATCTTTAGACAGAGAGTAAGACTAACTGGATTGCTCCGACAGAGAACCAACATGAGCTCAACAGACCAAATGATCTCTTGCTAAGTTGTAAAAATTCTTTTGAGTTTATAGAAGTGAACAAATGTGATGCTGAAAGGTCTGCTCAGCACTTAGTGACTTCTGATTTTTTGGGGGAATACAGTGCTTTAAAGCATTCTTTTGCTGAGTTGGCAGCCTGTTGCCTTATGTGCATTATTACTGTTTTCCCAGGAGATGGCAATCGTACTTTCCATTATCTAACAAATTCAAATAGTTGACATCCAAGTGAGAAAGTTTTAGGAACATGATCCTTTTGAATGAAGTTTTTTCATTTAATGTAATTTTTGCATCGTTAAAATTCATGTTCATCATTTCTGCTTTGGAGATAAAATATTTGTATATAACAATAACTGATAAATGTTATTGTATATGTAGTAACTTTTTTACAGTTTGGAATTTTTATATGCAAATAATTATACAATAGTAACAGAGCCTAACTGCTGAGTAATGACTGTGATCAAGAAGGCAATGGCCTCAGATGCTTCTGGATGATTAATAATTCATTTTTATACTCAATTTTCAATTGTTCCTGTGCTTTGAATTACCTCCCATTCCGTCGACATAAGTAATGTAATTTTGTGGCACTTCACTTTACCGAGGAAGCAAATGAAGTAATCTCTCACAATCTTGGATTTGTTGGTGACTGATGTATATCACAAAGAATTTGTAATATACATCAGTATAGTTGCACTCTACTTTCTTTTGTTCAGCTGTTCCAAAGTAAGTATTCCTGTAAGCTTTAATTTACCAAATCAAATACTTACAATTGAAAAATATGTGTATCAAACACTTACAATCCAAAAATATGACATACTGCATGTTATGTGTACTTTTTAAAAATGTACAATCACAGAAAATGTTTTACAAGCATTTCTGTTCTCAGAAACTAATGTTTATTTGTTATTGTCTCAAATCTATTCACAACTTCATTCATTTCAGTAATTTTCTCAGGTCAAATGTTTATGTTCAGACCTTTCACATACCAAATCTGAAGCATTGCTTGCCATCTGTTCCCCATTTCAATTTAAGTCAATATTGTTTCGATCTTTACTCAAAAATATGTTGAAAACTGACCCAGTTAATTTTATAGTCCTTTTTCCCCTCTGCAACTTTTCCCAGCTCCTGCTTGGTATCCTTGTTTCCCTGTTGCAAAATGATGTGAATTTTATTTTTACTTAAAGAGTGTAGTAGAAATTGTTGTTCCAAAATCATTGTTTTGCTGAATTTAATTAACAGCTAAATTTACATAACTCAAAAGATTGTAATTCACTGACATAGAGTTAAGGTTTTTGGTGATTGTAGAAAATTATTATAAAATTAGGCTTGCTTTTGGATATATCTGTTTTCTCGTTGTGGATAATGATATTTGTATAACTGTTTGATTTATTTGAGCTTTGAACTCTTTGTGAAGTACAGATAAATACATCAACCCATATTGCTTCAGTCTTCAGCACTAAGTGTAATCAAGTAGGTAGTGCTACTCAATATTAAATAGATGCAGTCACCTAAGGAAAAGTGTCTGCATAAACAAGCTCTCTTAAAGTTTCACAAATAGTTTTTGCAAGTTGTCAGTCTTTGCAATTCCTGTAGACAAATGAATTCCAGTGAAACCCAAGACTCAATAACTACATTGTATCAGCAAATACTATCCCAGTGTTGCTTCCAGCAATGGCATGAGTTTATGAGGAATACGCTCCCTTACACTGTCCTAAGAGAATGGAATTTATATGCCTGACAGGAGGTACATTGTAATGAGATGCAATGCTTTCTATCGAGAGGATCTAACAAGAATGAGAAGTCGAGTTCACATTGTAAAAGGTATGGCTAGTTAAACAAGGTGAAATAAGAACGCCATTTTTCAAGTACATGGCTTAAGGTGACCTGTCAAGCTGTTTGCAAGTTCTCTGCTGATTAGTATCCCAAGTCTTCACAAACCATACAGCTCTTTCACTGCACCTGAAGTGTAAACCATGATTTTGATGCCATACAGTTCTGGTGTTGTGAATGATCGAAAACATTGCCACATTCTCCAAGGAGTTTTCACATCAAACCACTTTAGCACTGAAGGGGTTCCTTCAGAGGCGAAAGGAGTTCTGGAGTGCTATTAAAATCAAAGCAGGTTGCCTAAGATGAAGTGGGCACACCATCACAAACCTACTGACAAGGAATGGATGGTTATTCATCAGATAATGGCACTGTCCAGATATCACAAAGAGATATTGTGAGTAGCACATTAAATTCCTCGGCAAGATATGTAAAATTATGGAAAACCCAAGAATTGAAAATCAGATGTTTTACCTGGCCAAGATATCAAAAGGATGTAACGCAATTCTGGAAAATGTGGCATATATAGAAGGTAGTAGGAAAATCTCAACATGTAATCAAACTGGCATTAAGTGTTGTAATTGGGATTAAAATGGACTGTATTGCTTGTTTCTATGTTATAACCAGAATTTGTTCAATGTCTGTGAATTTCTCAACTGCAAGACCCTTGTAATTCTATGCATAAATACAATAGAATTGTGGTGGGGGCATGGAATGCGCTGCTGTGGGAGTGGTAGAGTCAGAATCTTTGGTGACCTTTAAGCGGCAATTGGATAGGTACATGGATGGGTGCTTAAGCTAGGACAAATGTTCGGCACAACATCGTGGGCCGAAGGGCCTGTTCTGTGCTGTATTGTTCTATGTTCTATGTTCTAATTGCATAAATACCATAATGTCTTGACCCCATTAAGAACATAAGACATAGGAGCGGAAGTAAGGCCATTCGGCCCATCGAGTCCACTCCGCCATTCAATTATAGCTGATGGACATTTCAACTCCACTTACCCGCATTCTCCCCGTAGCCCTTAATTCCTTGTGACAACAAGAATTTATCAATTTCTGCCTTGAAGACATTTAGCGTCCCAGCCTCCACTGCACTCTGTGGCAATGAATTCCACAGGCCCACCACTCTCTGGCTGAAGAAATGTCTCCGCATTTCTTTCTGAATTTACCCCCTCTAATTCTAAGGCTGTGTCCACGGGTCTTAGTCTCCTCACCTAACGGAAACAATTTCCTAGCGTCCACCCTCTCCAAGCCATGTATTATCTTGTAAGTTTCTATTAGATCTCCCCTTAATCTTCTAAACTCCAATGAATATAATCCCAGGATCCTCAGCCGTTCCTCATATTCCAGGGATCATCCGTGTGAATCTCCGCTGGACACGCTCCAGTGCTAGTATGTCCTTCCTGAGGTGTGAGGACCAAAACTGGACCTAATGGGGCCTAACCAGAGCTTTATAAAGTCTCAGTAGCACAACAGTGCTTTTATATTCCAACCTTCTTGAGATAATTGACAACATTGCATTCGCTTTCTTAATCACGAACTCAACCTGCATGTTTACCTTTAGAGAATCCTCAACTAGCACTCCCAGATCCCTCTGTACTTTGGCTTTACAAATTTTCTCACTGTTTAGAAAGTAGTCCATGCTTGTATTTTTTTCCAAAGCGCAAGACCTCGCATTTGTTCACATTGAATTCCATCAGCCACTTCCTGGACCACTCTTCCAAACTGTCTAGATCCTTCTGCAGCCTCCCCACTTCCTCAGTACTACCTACCTTTCCACCTAACTTTGTATCGTCGGCAATCTTCGCTAGAATGCCCCCAGTCCCTTCATCCAGATCATTAATATATAATGTGAACAGCTGCGGCCCCAACACTGAACCCTGCGGGACACCGCTTGTCACCTGCTGCCATTCCGAAAAAGAACCTTTTATCCCAACTCTCTGCCTTCTGTCAGACAGCCAATCCTCAATCCATACCAGTAGCTCACCTCGAACACCATGGGCCCTCACCTTGCTCAGCAGTCTCCCGTGTGGCACCTTATCAAAGGCCTTTTGGAAGTCTAGGTAGACCACATCCACTGGGTTTCCCCGGTCTAATCTACTTGTCACCTCTTCAAAGAACTCCAGCAGGTTTGTCAGACACGACCTCCCCTTACTAAATCCATGTTAACTTGTTCGATTCTGACCCTGCTCTTCCAAGAATTTAGAAACCTCATCCTTAATGATGGATTCTAGAATTTTACCAACAACTGAGGTTAGGCTAATTGGCCTATAATTTTCCATCTTTTGTCTTGATCCTTTATTGAACAAGAGGGTTACAACAGCGATCTTCCAAACATCCGGGACTTTCCCTGACTCCAGTGACTTTTGAAAGATCTCAATCAACGCCTCCGCTATTTCCTCAGCCACCTCCCTCAGAACTCTAGGATGTAGCCCATCGGGGCCAGGAGATTTATCAATTTTAAGACCTTTTAGCTTTTCTAGCACTTTCTCTTTTGTAATGGCAACCATACTCAACTCAGCCCCCTGACTCCCTCATGTCTTCCACTGTGAAGACTGATGCAAAGTACTTATTAAGTTCTCTTGCTATTTCCTTCTCTCCTATCACTAGGCTTCCAGCATCAGTTTGAAGTGGCCCAATGTCTACTTTTGCCTGTCGTTTGTTTCTTATGCATTGAAAGAAACTTTTACTATCATTTCTAATATTACTGGCTAGCCTACCTTCATATTTGATCCTCTCCTTCCTTATTTCTCTCTTTGTTATCCTCTATTTGTTTCTGTAGCCTTCCCAATCTTCTGATTTCCCACTCTTGGCCACTTTATAGGATCTCTCTTTTTCTTTGATAGATTTCCTGACTTCCTTTGTCAGTCATGGCTGTCTAATCCCTCCCCGGATAATCTTTCTCTTCTTGTGGATGAACCTCTGTACAGTGTTCTCAATTTTACCCACAAACTCCTGCCATTTTTGCTCTACTGTCTTCGCTGCTAGGCTCTGCTTCCAGTCTATTTTTGTCAGTTCCTCTCTCATGCCTTCATAATTATTTAACTGTAACACCATTACATCCGATTTTGCCTTCTCTCTTTCAAACTGCAGACTGAACTCTACCATATTATGATCGCTGCTTCCTAAGTGTTCCCTTACTTTAAGATTTTTTATAAAGTCTGGTTCATTACATAGCACTAGGTCCAGAATAGCCTGCTCCCTTGTGGGCTCCATGACAAGCTGTTCCAAAAAGCCATCCTATAAGCATTCCATGAATTCCCTTTCTTTGGATCCACTGGCAACATTATTTACCCAGTCCACCTGCATATTGAAGTCTCCCATGATCACCATGACCTTGCCTTTCTCTATTTCCCGATACATGTTGCGCCCCTGGTCCTGACCACTGTTAGGAGGTCTGTACATAACTCCCATTATGGTTTTTTTGCCTTTGTGGTTCCTCAATTCCACCCACACAGACTCTACATCATCCGATGCTATGTCATTCAGTGCTATAGATTTAATTTTGTTCTTAACTAACAAGGCAACCCTCTGCCCACCTCCCTGTCTTTTCGATAAGTTGAAAACCCTTGGATGTTTAACTACCAGTCCTGACCCCCCTGTAACCACGTCTCTATGATGCCTACCACATCATAATCATTCACGATGATCTGTGCCATTAGTTCATCTGCTTTGTTACAAATGCTACGAGCATTCAGGTAAAGTGCCTTAATGCTAACTTTCTTATCATTAGAGATATTGGAAGTCATAAGATGTCCTAAGTTATCCTTCCTTTTTGCTGCATTCCCAGTCTGTCTCAAGTTTAAACCAGCCTGCACATATGCTATCCTGCCCCTTATCTTTCCATTTAACTCCATACTCCCTGTCGCTTTCACTTTCCCTTCCCCCCCCCCAACTCAGAAATTTAAAGTCCTACTGACCACCCTATTTATCCTCTTCGCTCGAACATTGGTACCTGATCGGTTCAGGTGGAGACCGTCCTAACGGTACAGATCCCCCCCGGTTCCAAAACTGATGCCAATGCCCCATGAAGTGGAATCCCTCTTTCCCACACCAATCCCTTAGCCACGTGTTTACTTCCCTAATTTTCTTATCCCTATGCCAATTGGCACATGGCTCGAGCAGTAATCCGGAGATTATGACCCTTGAGGACCTGTACTTCAATTTCCTTCCTAGTGCTCGATGATCCCCAAACAGGTCCTCCACCCTAGCTTTGCCTATGTTGTTAGTCCCAACCTGGACCACAACAACTGGATCCTCCCCCTCCCGCTCCAATATCCTTTCAAGCCGGTCAGAGATGTCCTGCACCCTGGCACCGGGTAGGCAAGACACCATGCGAGACTCCCGATCCAGTTTGCAAAGGACACTATCTGTCCCCCTAATTATAGAATCCCCTATAACAACTACTTGTATTTTTGCTCCCCCCTCTTGAATGGCCTTCTGCACCATGGTGCCATGGTCAGCTGGCTCATCCTGTCCAGAGCCCTTTTCCTCATCCGTATAGGGAGCAAGAATCTTACACCTGTTGGATAAGATCAAGGGCTGAGACTCCTGAACTCAGGTTCCCCCTACCTGCCTCACTTACAGTCACACTCTAATGTCCCTGATCACTAACTGAATGTGACTGCCAGGTGTGACTGCCTCCTGGAACAAAGCGTCCAGGTAACTCTCCCCCTCCCAGATGTGCTGCAGTGTTTGAAGCTCAGATTCCAGATCATCAACTCTGATCCGGAGTTCTTCCAGCAACCAACACTTGCTGCAGATGTGGTCACTGCCATTCACAATGGGATCAGCCAGCTCCCACATCATACAGCTACAGCACACCACCTGCCCAGCCATCTCTGCTTAGTTAATTACTTTATTACTTTGTACCGCCTTCCTGATTTATATACTCACTGCTTTCCTTCTCGGCTGCCCCTCTGGTTGTTGTCACTTCCCCCTCCTGCTCCCGCTCTTTCTGTGAAGAAGAAAAAAAAACACCGCTGCCCGCTACCGGTAAGTAATTTTAAAACAAACTGTTTTACCTTAGCTGTAGCCTCCGGGTTCGTTTAAACTCAGCTGCTGCTCGCACTCAAAATGACTGTTGGCGTTGAAGGGTGAATATTTATACTCACTGCTTTCTTCAAACTAATCTTACCCATACTCTTGCAAACTCCTTGCCTATCTCAGAACAAGTTGTTGGTTGGGTGATCCAGTCTCCACCACTTGTAATCATAAACTGAGAGATTATATACCATCCAAGTATTGCCCTATCCAGGTCCTAGTGAACCATTTAACGTTCCGTTCCAGTCTAACTATTTAACACATAAAAAAGTGTTTATCAATATCTGGTGTTCCTGAAATACATAGAATTATGTAAAATTCTCATGATACTGGCACATTAATTGGCCTAATATTGCAAGGTAGGAGTATAGAAGTGAAACAATATTTCTTTAAGTATCTGAAAGTAACATGTAATATGACTTATGATGTGCTATAAACCAAGAATACATTATAAAAGTCTTTATTGAACAAAGTGTCAGTGTTCTAAGATGGAAAATTTATTGCCAATGCTTGAAAGTTGTGGCCTTTCTAATTTATAGAATTCTGCTTTATAATGATCAGGGAGAGAAATGAGAATACCTGTACCAGCAGACTGTAGCAAGTTATATGATCCCAAGCATGAATCATAATATTCCAGCAAGCTGGAGGATTGGTTTTGGGTTCTAATCCCGCGAGAAAGCGCACTTATCTAGATGTGAGGTGCACACATCTGGATGTGAAGTGAAATCACAATCTCACTCAGATTCTGCTCTGCTTGGATAGCTTGCTGAGACTTCACTACTTTGCTTAAGTATAAAGGGGTAGGTTGCCATATTCTGACCAAGCCAATAGGCTGCTCTCTTGAAATGGACAGAGACTACTGGTGGTGGTTTAAACTGAAGGTCATCAAGCCTTAGGTGAGGTGAGAACTTGAGAAACGAAAGTCCTTTGTGATAACATCAGCCAGTGCAGGAATTGAACTCAAGCTGGTGGGATCCCTTTGCAATACAAACCAGGCATCCAGCCAACTGAGGTAAATAACCTCTAATGCTTCATTTTTGAAAACTGGCCATTCAAATAAAACAATGACTAAGTGATTACCCCAGCAGGAGGTAGTGTCTTAAAGAGAATAGAAAAAAATTGGAGAAAGCAATTAAACTTTCACAATATAATTTTTAACATATATTCCAAGAAATAATAACTGAGTTCATTAACATAAGAGTATTTCACTTTTATAGCTTTAAAAAAGTGGCTAAAATCCATGATACTACAACAAAACATTGAATTGTAAATTTCAAAAATAATACTTCAATGCTTGTAAATATTATTTTAACATGAATATGATTTCTACTGAATACACTGATTTGTCAGTCTTCATGATGTCTAAATTTCCTTCTTAGTTATAAGAGCTGATTTTTTCGATTGTTTATGGACATGAAGGATTGTACATCTTTAAGCTTATGTTATTATTTATTCATTCTTCTAACACGGTTGAAATATTGGGGTATTCCATTGTGTATAATTGATTCTGTCAGCCCAATTTTCGTGTATGTGTTAACCTGGAGGGGCTATTTTGTGCGTAAACACAATAGAAAGAAATATTTGTTTTCGCAACTCTTTTATGACTGCAGTGTTTTGTTTAACACTGCTCACTTTTGACCTTCAACCTTATTGATGACTTTACCCTCCGTTATCCACCCTCCTCTCTTGTGGGGTCTACCTCCATTGTACCAACTTCTCATGGTTCCACTGAGTGGAATCATCTCAGCCCCTGAACAACATGGACAATGTTGAGTCAATTCATAGAACATGGTGAGATTGAAGAAATGAAATTCTTGACATTGGGTGGAAAACCTGACATGCTTCTTTCAATGTTTTAATCTGAGACAAGAATCTCGCTAATCAGCAGCTGAGGTTATTTGCATACATTAATATCTCACTATTACCAAACCTCACCTCACTTATGTGCAATTTGCTACTTTCCCTGGCAGGGCTAAGAAATACATGGCAACAATTTCTGACATGTATTTCTGAGCAACTATCTGGCAACTTCAGGTTGCCACTTGCTGGCCTCCACATTGGCTGGCATTCTAGAACATCTCAGGGCACTCTCCATTGGCAATGACTGCCTGCAGCCTTTGTCCAAAGACATTGGCATCAGACATGTACCAGCCTCACTACACCATTACAGCACATCTCCAACCCATTTAGAATACATTTCACCATTTCAATCCTGCATTTAGGGGTTCAATGACACCTTATATTGCAATGTTGCTGCCAGGCTGCTTTGTGCGTAGGGAACAGGTTTCATCACAGAATTCTTAGCTCTTCTTGGCAAACTTACTTTGTACCTACTTAGATGCTCACAGTCAATGTCAATGTTCCCTCTATGCCACGTGACTATGCAGCTGTTGGGAGGTTCTGTGCATGACATGTTGGCTTCTGCTTCCAAGGTATCTCTGCCTTTCTTTGTCTAGCCTTATTTTGTGCATTGGTAATTCATTCTGAACTTGAGACCTCACAGTACTTCTGCTTTGCTTTGGCTTACAGCATGGACACAAAGCCACGCAACTTGTTATAATTGCCAGCACTGATCAGTCAACAGGGGCAGGCATATTGCTGCACAGCACCATCTTACAGCAGCTTATGCAACACAACACCAAGTGTAATTCAGCCAAAGGGCCTACTTTGAAAGCTGAAGGGGTATAGTCAGTCAATTTGAGGGGTAGTGCAATAGGTCCGGGAGCATCAGTCAGTAAAAGTCATTTCTGATAACTCTCTGGGAGTTTGGACATGGCCATTTGGGCATTTGGGACGATCAGCATCCTTACATTTTGGAGTGCCATGATCAGACGTGCAGGTCTATTGCAACCAGTCCAGCGAGTGTGTAAGTTCATCAGGGTATTGCTCTGATAAATGTCAGGTGTCTGCTCCTTCATCAATCAGGGCTGCCCTTCTAGGTCATTCAGGAGTGTGAGCCATAGCCTGTGAAGGGCAACTGTTGACTGAAAGGTGTTATTAGGAGTCACTGCTATGGTGGGATATTGGGAAAGTCAACTGTGAGGATTGAAGGGAGCAGGCTGGGATCTTAGGGGATTACATTTGTGAAAGGGGACATGGGACCCACGTTAATGTGTTTGTTGATAGGGTTCTAGTTGGAATGCCATGCTTTTAGGAATTCTCATGCGTGTCTCTGTTTGGCTTGTCCTAGGATGGATGTGTTGTCCTAGTCGAAATGGTATCCTTCCTTATCTGCATGTAAGGAAACTTGAGAGAGTGGGTCAAGTCTTTTGTGGCTAGTTGATGTTCATATATCTTGGTGGCTAGTTTTCTACCTGTTTGTCCAATGTAGGGTTTGTTACAGTTTTTGCATGGTATTTTGTAAATGACATTAGTTTTGCTTGTTGTCTGTATAGGGTCTTTCAAGTTCATTAGCTGCTGTTTTAGTGTGTTCGTGGTGCCATGATGCCAAGAGGTCTGAGTAGTTTGGCAGCCATTTCTGAGATGTCTTTCATGTAGGAGAGAGTAGCTAGGATTTCTGGATGTGTTTTGTCTGCTTGTTGGGGTTTGCGGTTGAGAAATCGGCACCTGTATAGGTGATTTTCCTCTGTTCTGTTTAGTTCCTCTGTGCTGCAGTGTGTGGTGGCTCGTTGAAGTAATGTTCTAATGCAGCTTCGTTTGTGGATGTTGGATGACCCACTCTCGGTAATATCCTTACACACAGATGAGGAAGGACACCACTTTGACTGGGTCAACACATCCATCCTGGGACAAGCCAAACCTAGACATGCACAAGAATTCCTAGAAGCATGGCATTCCAACCGAAACGCTATCAACAAGCACATTGACTTGGATCCCGTTTAGGACCCCCTGAGAAAAAGAACAGGAAATGACATCACCAATTCAAGGAAACCGAAACACACAAATAGAAAGCAGACCATATCACCAGTGCTTCATCTGGAGGCTCACTCATGATGTTACGTATTATGATGATGAAACATCTGAAAACGAACCTTCCAGTTCAGCAAGCAAACTTACATCCAGAACCTCAACTTGAGCTATAAATATTCTCAAAACTTGCCTTTTTTGCTGGATTATAAAAGCTTCCAAGTCCTCAGATTTACTATTATTTCTTTGCAAGCCTTTTATTTTAATCAAATACAATCCTTAGATCTTTAAAACAGGGATCATTTGGGAATAATGTTTTGCACATTTTGCTCGTGGATTTTTTTCATCAGGGAAAAGCTTGACATTCCTATTTAATTTGGTGTCAAGAAGGAAACATTGTATAGTCTGAAAACCATTCCTGGTTAGAGGACATAAATTGTCACAGTAAAGCTAGAAAATAAATGAAGAGGCAAAAATAGGAAACTAGTGGAAATGTTTATTCATATGTTCGTATGTTCATATTCTCTGAAATAAAATTATGTAGAAATAGAGTTACTTATACCACAACGGATGCAGTTTAGATGATGTGATCATGTCAATGCTCTCCTTATCTGAATCATATGTTTCATCATGATACAGAAGAAGTAAAGCAGATAGAACTGTATCTTCTCTGTTTTTATGTTTGCAAAATAAATATGTTCCACTACCTTGTTAGCCTCGGGCTATATGGTTTTATAATTTTCTGCTCTTGAATGGTGGCCAGAAATAGTAGCTTGGGAATAGAATAGTTTTGCTCGTAAGTGAGATTGCCAGATCAATACTTATCACTGTCAACAAATGAGCATAGGTCACTCAATGATTTTGTCAACTGTCATCAGTAAAGCATACAGTTGGATACAGTATGTTGAATGGTTGCAGCAGACTGTACTGGCTTATTACAATTTTCAAGTGGACCTGTCTCATCGCTCCTGCAGACAAACTGCTGCTCTAGCTTTTTGTTACTATTGATTTGACATGATCTTGTTTCACACGACCAACAGGTGACTGAATTTGATTAGAAGCACAAAATGTTTTGATTTATGAATTTTCTTTTCTTTTAACGGTTGAGTATTCATTTTCACACTTGTCAAGCTGCCTTCTTTGGGGTGCGTGGATCTCTACAATACATGCAGGCTGATCAACCACAGATCAGGGAAGAGACTGCAATTTCCAGGTTTTGGAAAGATCATTTTACTATTTATCTGGTCAACAGAAGATTAATTTAATTCCTCTGTTCTGTGGAAAAATACAAATTATATTTTGAGGATCCTACTACATTTTGCTAAACACATTGGAATAAGTTTTAACCTTTTGGTGAATCAAATTTTCATCTTTTTTAGTTCTTTCATCTGATACATTGATGGTGAGGCCTGCTTTTTTTTAACTCATTCACAGAATGTGGGGATTGCTGGCAGAGCAATAGATGCCCATCCCTAGTTGCCATTAAGAAGTTGGTGTGGTGCTACCTCCTTGAACGGAGCAGAGTGAGATCAGCCAGTGGGCTGGAGGCCCAAGCAGAGGTGGGACAGCCAACTGGCTGGAGGCCTGAGCGATGCAGGGATGGCCAGTGGGCTGGAGGTTTGAGCAAAGTGCTATCATTGTTGGACTGGGGACTGTTGTGGGCAGTCAGTGGCTTGTGAGCCTGGTAAGACCACATGTGGAAGCCCCCTGCACTGATCAATGACAGGCCCATTATAGAAAGACTATAAGACTTATCTTTTTAATACTATTTCCCATTTTCTAACTTATACTATGAATAATTGTAAGTAATGGAACTTTTTCCTTTTTTTTTCTTTATCTCTCTATTTTGTATCTCAGAACTGCGCCTAGGTACTTTGTGCCCAAGAAGGCCGACATTGCAAACTTTTCACTGTACTCCTGTATTTCTTTACTTGAATACATGTGACAATAAAGGGTATTCTATTCTATTCTAATTGTTGCAGTCTATTTGCTGTTAGTAGATCCATAATCCCATTAGGAAAGATTTTCACCCAGTGACACTGAAAGAACAGTGATATTTTCCAACTCAGGATAATGAGTATTTGATACAACTGATAGAATGAGACTTCATTTTCCAATGGAAAAGTTCAGAACTACGGTTCATCAACATAAAATTAGAAGTAGTAATTCAGGGGTGATGTCGAAAGCATTTCTCTACACCAATCTTATTAACAATCTAGAAGTCTCTCTCAAAAACCTATTGAGTCAAGATAACTAACGATACTTGAATGATGGACATACATCAGTCAATTTCCTGCCAAAAGTACACGTTGAAATCACAATTTTGGAGTTGTCTGTTTGGCCTTAATATCTAACATACAAATGTTGTTAGAAGAAGCCATTGACAAAAAAAAAGAGAAAAACAATCCATACAATCAGTCTCACCATGCATATGTGCACAGTCACCAACATGGAAATGTAACATCTACCACTGAACTGCACATTTGTTTTTTAAATGAAGTTGTTGGGTGCTGATGTACTGCTGAGGCCTGTCACAACACGTCTGTGTGCCTGGGCCATTGCAACTGTGACAAAAGCTTAGCATCCCTATCGCTGGAGTGGTTCCAGGACCCTGGAATACCATGGGGTCAGGATAGTTCTTGAATAGATGTATGTCCTGTCAACTGGAAACATATGCCCCTTACCAGATTGTGGGAAGGATGCAAATGCAAACATGCTTAGTTCTGGATATTTGAGGATCACGTGGGATTCACAAATAAGATAAATGAGACATTTTAATGAAAGTTTCATGGTACTGTGTCTCATTGCTGCAGATATTTTATTCTTAATTTAAATTTAATTCTTTATTTTAACTTCATGTGTATATTTCCACATGTTCAAATATTTTTAGGTAATGATCCATGTTAGGACATAAACAATTGCATATTAAAGGTGTTTATGAGAAATTAGGTCAGCTTAAATAATTTTAACTATTTACTTGGTTATGTTTTGCTTTTTGGTAAGGAGGTTAAACTCTACTCCACAGATCAAGGATCAGTGATATGCTAGTTGCAGAAAACATAGAAAATCCTGCTGCTAAACAGGAATCACCTTCAGCCACAGTGCCAAGTGAATGATCCTTTCAGCTTCTTACTGAGGACCCTCAGCATCACAGCTGCCCATCTTCAGCCATTTCATTTGGCTCAACATGATATCAAGAAAAGACTGAAGACCACTGAATACTCCAAAGGCTGACCACATTTCCAGCAACTATACTGAAGACTTGTGCTTCAAAATTGGCCAAGTGTTTAGCTCGGCTGTTCTAGTGCAGCCACAACACAGGCATGTATTGTGGTACATTACCAACACAGAATGTTGGTAATGTGAAAAGTTGCTTAAGTAAGTCCTTTGCACACAAGCAGGAATATTCCAACCTGGCCACGTACTGTTCCATTATCATCAGCAAAGCGTTGGAAAGTGCAATTGTTATTCAGCAATAACTTCTGACCTCTTTACAGACTTGGTTCAAACATGGACAAAGAGATGAAATCCAGAAATGAGTTGAGAGTGACTATCCATAACATAGTGGCCGCATTTGACTGAGTGTCAAGGATGCCGAGCAAAGTTGGAGTCAATGGGATTCAGGGGAAAATTCTCTGCTGGATTCATACCTGGCCCATAGGAAGATGTCTATGGGTATACAGCTCAATCACCTCAGTCCCAGGACATTACTGTAGGAATTCTTCAGAAATATTGTGGTTTTAAGAGCAGATCAGAGGTTAGGAATTATGTAACAAAAACAGAAATCACTGGAGAAACTGAGCAGGTGTGGCAGTATCACTGGCGAGAAAACATAGTCAACATTTCGAATCTGGTGACTCTTCACCGGAACACAGAATTATGTTGCAAGTAACTTAGTTCCTCACTGTTCAAAGCATGTCCACTATCAAAAGTCACAAATCAGGAGTGTGATGGAATACTCCCCACTTCCTGAGATGCGTATAAATCTAATAACACTCAATAAACTTCACTATTCAGGATAAAGCAGTTTGCTCAATTGACACAACATTGACCACTTCAACATTCACTATTTTCATCAGGAACGTACAGTGGTGTCAATGTGCACCATCTACAAGACACACTGCAATAACGTACCAAGATTCCTTCAAAACTTATGATCGCTACCATCTAGAAAGACAACAGCAACAGACATACGGAAACACCACTGTCTGCAAGTTCGCTTCCAAGCCACACATCATCCTGACTTGGAACTACATCATTGTCCCTTCATTTTCCTGTATCAAAATCCTGAACTTCCTGACTAACAGCATTTTAGCAATTTGTACACCCCATGAACTGCAATGATTTAGGAAGGTGGCTCACTAGCATCCACACCAAGATAATTAGGAGTGACCAACAGATGCTGTCATAGCCAACAACACCTTTAGCCTGTGAATAAGAAAAGGCTTGGCTTCCACTCCATCCACTAGTACATACACTGTTTCTCTTACTGTTGTGCATCTGCTACCTATCATGTGCTTAAGAAACATCCTACCCTTTACATCTCATTCTCCTGTTCCCCACTCCCTGCTATCCACTCCATGCTGTCAATTCCATTGTTTCTCACTCCCTGATTTCTGTTACACTGCCTCATTAAATTGCTGCCAACTCTCACTCTCCTTGCTGCTCCCACTTGTCTCTTCTTGGCTTCCCTCAACCCAAATCTTTTTGCCAATCCCCTTAAGCAGAATACAGCACAGAGGTTGGATGACTGTGGTGGGTGGAAGCAGTGAAGAGAGCGGGGTGGAGGGTGGAGGAAACAAAGCAGTGGGAAATACAAGGTTGCAAGAATAGTTCTGTGTATTCTTTTGTATCTTTGTTTGAGCTCGACTGTCATCAATACAGGCAGATACCCTGGACATTGCTGTCAGTGACATCATAGGCGTTGGGACCGCTTATGTGGAGCATATCCTGTCTACAGTTGTGACATCAATACAGTAAAAATTGAAAACTGAGGCAGTTTTGTTTTGAATCATGTTTCCTGAAAAATAGTATCCAACACAAAACAACCTTAATTATAACATGTTCAGCAATGCCTTGGTAATCTGTTTCAAAATATATTTACACCAGTTCATGAATTATGTGAATATAAGGGTATGTGCATTTAATGATACCAATTGTTTGAAGAATAAAATGTTGATTAACCACTAATTTCTCCCATTTCTCCATGCAGCAATATCATTACAATCTAAAATGCTATTTTAAAATTAGATCTGTCAACATAAAAAAGTCAGGAGCTTGAAGGAGGTTGGTTAACAGCTGTAATTTAATCTCAATTTCCTGGTGATATTCTTGAAACAACTGGGCTATGCTTTTGTGATTTGATATCATTGTAACCCCTTAACTGAATAATATGAAGAATAATGGACTCCTGGGGGGAAAATACAGTAATATTAACAGGGGCTTAGATTTTACCATAAGCCTTGAAGAGTGATACCAAAGCAGTTTAGTCCAGCCACCTGAATTATTGCATGAAGTTACAGCCTTGAAGTCAATCTAGAGTCTATATTTTTGCACAATGCAAATATCAACTTCATCCTTCTGGTCAGTTTTCTTTTTAATTCTCAGAATGTTGTATACTGTATCATGATTTAGCGCTACAGTCTCTTCAGGAACAGACTACATTATCTTTGCAAGAAATAATAATCAGTTTTCTCCTTGAACATAGTTGCATTAAGCACAGAATAAACCTCCAACTTTTGTTTGAATGCATGGAGCCTACACAGGTCTTGCAGTATTTCATGCATTTCTTATTACATCATTGTTTCATATTATTTTTCTGTATCTTTCTTTTTTATATTGAATAGAATCCTTACAGTGTGGAAACAGGCCCTTCAGCCTAACAAGTCCACACCAACCCTCTGAAGAGTATCCCATCCAAACTCATTCCCCTACCCTATTACTCTACATTTAGCCCTCACCTACACATTCCTGAGCACTATGAGCAATTTAGCATGACCAATTCACCTAACCTGTACATCTTTGGATTGTGGGAGGAAACCGGAGCACCTGGAGAAAGCCCATGCAGATTCACAGAGAATGTGCAAATTCCATACAGACAATCGCCCAAGGCTGGATTCAAACCAGGTCCCTGGCGCTGTGAGGAGGCCGTGCTAACCACTGAACCACCATGCCACCCATGGTTTTTCTACTGCTGCAATTGTTGGTAAATTGAACTGAATGATTTTGACGAGCGCATATTGACCTGGTAACACATTACTACTGTGTCAGAAAGGAAAAAAAGAAGTAATGTGAGGTTTGAAATGCTTGGAGTTATAAGGACATAAGAAGCACAAGCAGGAATCAGCTATTGAACCTTTGACCCTGCTCTGTCATTCAGTAAAATCAAGGTTGATCTTCTATCTCATCATCGCCTTCTAATAGTCTTCAAATATTCCTGATTCCTTAGTATCCAAAAATCAATTATTCTCTATCTTGCGTTTACTCAATTGCATATCCATAGCTCTCTAAGGTAGAGAGAAACAAAAGGTTATTAATTTGAAAAGGCGTCATGTTTCAGTGCAGGGTTGGTGGACTAAAGGGCCTGTTTCTGCGCTGTCCTGTTCTTCGTTCAGTTTCAAATATAAACATTTGAGGTGAAATTTCTATTATTCTCAGTACAAAATGTTCAACATTTATTATGAGACATTGGCCCCTATCTCTTGATTCCCCAGCCATGTGAAGTATCCTTCCGGCATATGCTCTGTCATGACCTTTAGGAATGTAATTTGTTTGAATAAGATCACCTCTGATTCTTTTTAACACCTGGAAAGTAAGTTTAATCAAGTTTCCAGAAATCAAGCTAGTGAACCTGTGTTGTACCCTCTCCAAGGTAAGGAGATCAAAACTATGTACAGTATTTTGAATGTGGTGTCACCAAACTTTAGTATAAAGATATTATAGGAAGCTGTTTCATAACTCCTCAAAGTTTATTTGCTCACTTAACTTTGTCTGCAAGTTTGCTAATGATACCTTATAGTCAGTCTCTTCATGTAATATGTTGATATAGATTGCTACACACGAAAACTGAAACAAGCTAGACACCTGTTGTGACAGCTGGGTGTGCCTTTAAAACACAAATGTAAATCTAGTAGAGGCATGTTCCATCTTTCCTTTGTTGCAATTTGGGTTAGTCTTAAGATCGATATATCAGAGCACTTGGTAGCTAAATCTCACCCAGCAACCGTCCATTGACTTGATTTGGTTTCTGATGAAAGAATATTTATTTGATAGTTCTTTCTAAGTTTAAGAGCTTTTTTTTAATGAATGGGCATACTTTAAACAGTATTTCTGAGTCTGTCTTGTTCTGATTGAATAGTTTATCTGAAGTCATTTTACAGGCTGAATTCCCTTCAATTACAAAATAATACACAAAGGATAACAGCCTTATGTTTAGTCTAAATCACATTGCAGTTTTGTATAGCTAATGTCTTTCTATATGTCAAGGAGGGATTGTTAAGCCGGTTGCAATTTACAATTTAATGCATTGGTCAGTGTACAGCCTAAACCACAGTTCAGGAAATATTAAATCTGCTTCCTGTTGAAACTGAGGCAGATTGCATAACTAGCATTTTTCATTTGATCTTTGGGCTTACGATTTAACTGGATACTGGGCCTTTTGAATAATAGGATACGCAGGCTTTCCTAAAGGCGATACCTTAAATGTTCAATGCAAGTTGTTTGATTAGATTACTTACAGTGTGGAAACAGGCCCGTTGGCCCAACAAGTCCACACCGACCCGCCAAAGCGCAACCCACCCAGACCCATTCCCCTCCATTTACCCCTTCATCTAACACTATGGGCAATTTAGCATGGCCAATTCACCTAACCTGCACATTTTTGTACTGGGGGAGAAAACCGGAGCACCCGAAGGAAACCCACGCAGACACAGGGAGAATGTGCCTGAGGCAGGAATTGAACCTGGATCTCTGGCACTGTGAGGCAGCAGTGCTTGCCACCATGCCACCCACTTCATGGGAGGAGTAAACCATCATAATGTAGTGTGAAATTTCCTCTGACATCATGTAGCTATCTCATAGAAATAAATTGTAGAAGAGAGGCCAGGTAAATGATTGAAAAGTCAGACTGTACTAGTATTGTCTATCAAGCTCGTCATTCAGTTTATTAAATTTGAATGTGCAATGTAGTGAGAAAGGTAAAATTAAAGTATATGAATATTAAAATAAATATTGAGCCTCTGTCCAATTATTACATATTAGATATAAACATATTAGATATAAACATATTAGATTATATTTTAGATTAGATAAACATATATTCTATAGTTGCACAAAAACTGCAGAATAAAAGATAATTCGTGGATCCAAACATTAATTTTATGTCACAATATGTAAGTCGTCATGCTGTACCTTTTATACAATGAACAATGCACCATTTCAAATGTGGAAAATTAAATCGCTGTTCAAGGGCAGTACATATATTTGAAGGGTTGTCTTTGAAGTCATTGGTCATGAGAGTCACTTGTTAATAAAAATCCAATTACTGGAACATAAATCAATTTGCGATATATGAATATTTAAGCCACTAGGTGTTGTGATGTAACACAGTATTTTAATATAAACAGATTGTGTCAGACAAAGAAAACCCTTTAGAATACAAAGAAACGCTTGAGTTATACAGAACATTGACCAGACCTATCCTGACTACTGCATTCAGTTTTGGGAACTTCAGTTCAGGTAAAATATATTGTCCTTGAAGAGGGCATGTGAAAATTCACCAACCTGATACCGGACATTAAAGATTACATGATGAGTGCAAGGTTGTGTAACAGTCATAAAGTCATGAAGAACTCCAGCACAAAGGAAGGCCCTTCAGCCCATTGCATCTATGCCAGTCAGAAATAACCACTTAACTATTATAATCCCATTTTTCTGCACTTGGCTCATTGTCTTGTATGCTTTGGAATTGAAAGTGCACATTTCAATGCTTCTTAAGTATAATGAGGGTTTCTGCTTCCACCACTTGTACAAGCAGTGAGTTCCAGATTCCCACTAATCTCTGGCTGGAAAAAGGTTTTCCTTACATCTCCTCTAAACTTTTTGCCCCTTACCTTAAATGTATGCCACTTGGACATTGATCTCTCCATGAAAGCAAATGTGTCTTCCTATTATCCTATCTATGCTCCTCGTAATTTTCTATATCTCTTAACCTTGGTTTTGTAATGATTTTAAGAGTAATTTTGTTGTGGTCTTTAATGTGGTGAAGAATCTTGATTATTTGGATGAAAGTGAACAATTTTCTCTGGTGAGAGTATTCAAAAAAAAGGGAACTAATCTTAAGATTAGAGCCAGTGTATTTTTCCCCACACAAAGCATGCTATAAATCTCAACTCATTCCCTCAAAAAGATGAGAATAATGGGAAAAAAATGCAATGGAAGACCCAAATTCTCTTTGAGAAGGAGAGAAGCAAAGACCATCAGTTGAGGTCTATGTTCAAATCCCAACTGCTTTAGAGGTGTAATTGTGTCTCTAAAAGGTTGATTACAAAATATCTGTAAGGTAACTGTGTGAGGGAGCAGAGTTTGGAGTGGATGTAATGAGTGAGGAGTAGGATGCCATGTGTTTGAATGGTTAGTATGCCAGTTAGGTAAGAAAGTAGCGTGGTAAGTGGGGAAGATATACAAGTGGTAGGTAGGTGTGAGAATGGGCAGGTTTAGGGCATTGTGTTGGTGGTTGCTATTGGTGCATTTAATTGGGTCTTAGGGTTTTGTTATCAAGATTGGGGTTGTGTGTCAGGTGACGGTCAGATACTTGGTGGATTATGTTGGTGTTGGGAGGGAAGCAGTTGATTTGTCTAGGATATATGAAGGTTTCAAGTGATGGGCCTAGGGTTTGGGTGTAGGGGTCAGTTCAAGTGCCAAAGATATATTGGGGTCAAGTCAGGTGTTCGTATAGCATTAGTGATTGTGGGTGTAGTGTTGTGGTGAAAATAGTGACGACTTTGGTCTTAATTTCTCTAAATTTTCTAGACCAATTATTAAAGTTAGTAAGTCAGAATACTCAGTGGTAGGGACTTTCATGCAGGGTTCCAGATGCCTGGTAATCTTCCAATGCAAGCTTAAACATCTAAGGCAATTGCCAGTAGTCAGTGCAGTAGGGCTTTCCAGGGATCCCATAGTTTGTTTGTTGGAGTAAGTTCTGTCTTTGACCATCTGGAGACAGGATGCTCTGAGCTATTTTAATTTCATTGCACTAGTAAAAACTGAAAATGTTAGGATTTTTCCTGGTGCATGTTTGCTCTGCCTGTTTCATTTTTTCCAAACGCAAGAAGATGTGATATACCTCTGGCACAGGTATTAGTAGGATTGTCCCAGGGGACAGATCTCGCTGCCATTTGGTCAGCAGCAACTTCTCGTCCTGCTTTTGAATTTCCTAGCTGTGGTTTAGTGTCACCATAGTCCTTTGCCACACTGCTAGGAGCTGACAGGGTCACTTGAGGCAGCATACCCTCAGGGAAGCCAAGTCCCCCATCACTTGCACTTTCTTGCCCCTTTGCTGGGAAAAGTAAGATAAGTTACTGACTGACAATGATTGCCTGGCAGCATGAGACTCCAGACTGGATATTGAACTCTGGCCTTTGGAGTAGGAGTTTATCAACTGCATCAGACCACGGATCTCAATCACCAATCGTAGACACTCAGAGACCTGCATGACTCCAGGGAATGACGAGCATCGCATTAAAAAGAAATTTTATTCTCAATATCTCTGAATCAAACAATCCACATGCCATTTAACATTACATTAACAGAATATATCACTTATGTGTTACATAAATGTGTGCCCGATGGGATCACAAAGAAAAGCTAATTATATCTTGGTTAAGAAGTTCATACGATTTTCATGTGTGTGAAATTTCCAATTTTCTTTACAGTTTCAGAGTGGATTCTTTAAACTGTTAAGCTCCTGGTTGAGGAGGGATTAACTGTCTCACCTTGGTTATTCGCCCACCCCTGTCAGTCGCAACAAAAGAAATCCCTTCCCTTGTGGAAACCTTTCCCCAGACCCAAATAAACTTAAGTTTTAAAATGGTCCAATTTAACCACACTTTCTCAACAAATAGAGTGAGTGGATTAGTTATGAAACGTGAGAAGAAATATTAATGTAACACGTATAGATTAGACATGAGAAGTAATTCCAAAATAAGATAAAAATTAAAAGCATTACATGGCAAAGTTGTTTGAAGAGTAGAACATTATGGTTGTTACAGTGAATGTTGTTGAAGAGAGAGATTTCAAGCTTATGGCTTTGTAGGTTGATTGAAACACTTTTGTCTTGGTTCCTCTTGACTGGGGCTGATTGGCAGTGATTGAAGTGAGGAAGACTCTTTTCCCTTTTCTTTGCCTGCTGTGTAGGAGTGTTTAATTGGCTGTTCTTAAACCTGTGATACTCTCAGCACTCTAGTTGACATATTAGGATGTCACACTAACATACCTTAACCAAGGTGAACTTTTAACTAAATCTCTATTTTTGAAAGGAAGGTAAAGGGGGAAAATGCAAATATGTCTCTTATTCAAATTACTGTTTTATTTACCATAACATTCACAGTGTGAGAAATCCCCAGGAGATTACATGTCTCTTAATGTCATCCATTTCTCCCGTTGAAGCTTTTTCGACACATTATCAGCTGTAATATTCTGAAACTCTCTCTCAGCAGGCACTAAATTTACATCTGTATTCAACATTTGGCTACATGTACTTTTAAACAAAAACACACATATTGTAATTAAAGTTTGAAATCTCTATAGGTGACTTAGGTTTATAGAGTCATAGTAATGTACAGCAGGGAAACAGACCCTTCAGTCGAACCCGTCCATGCCGACCAGATATCCCAACCCAATCTAGTCCCACCTGCCAGCACCCGGCCCATATCTCTCCAAACCCTTCCTATTCTTATAACCATCCAAATGCCTCTTAAATGTTGCAATTGTACCAGCCTCCACCACATCCTCTGGCAGCTCATTCCGTACACATACCACCCTCTACGTGATAAAGTTGCCCCTTAGGTCTCTTTTATATCTTTCCCCTCTCACCCTAAACCTATGCCCTGTAGTTCTGGACTCCCCCACCCCAGGAAAAAGACTTTGTCTATTTACCCTATCCATGCCCCTCATAATTTTGTGAACCCCTATAACGTCACCCCTCAGCCTCCAACGCTCCAGGGAAAACAGCCCCAGAATGTTCAGCTTCTCCCTATAGCTATAATCCTCCAACCCTGGCAACATCCTTGTAAATCTTTTCTGAACCCTTTCAAGTTTCACAACATCCTTCCGATAGGAAGGAGACCAGAATTGCACGCAATATTTCAACAGTGACCTAACCAATGTCCTGTACAGCTGCAACATGACCTCCCAACCCCTGTACTCAACACTCTGACCAATAAAGGAAAGCATATCAAACGCCTTTTTCACTATCCTATCTACCTGTGACTCCACTTTCAAGGTGCTATGAACCTGCACTCCAAGATCTCTTTGTTCAGCAACACTCCCTTACCATTAAGTGTATAAGATTTGTTTTCCCAAAATGCAGCACCTCGCATTTATCTGAATTAAACTCCATCTACCACTTCTCAGCCCATTGGCCCATCTGGTCCAGATCCTGTTGTAATCTGAGGTAACCCTCTTCGCTGACCACTACACCTCCAATTTTGGTGTCATCTGCAAACTTACTAACTGTACCTCTTATGCTCAGATCCAAATCATTTATGTAAATGACAAAACGTAGAGGGCCCAGCACCGATCCTCGTGGCACTCCACTGGTCACAGGCCTCCAGTCTGAAAAACAACCCTCCACCACCACCCTCTGTCTTCTACCTTTGAGCCAGTTCTGTATCCAAATGGCTAGTTCTCCCTGTATTCCATGAGATCTAACTTTGCTAATCAGTCTCCCATGGGGAACCTTGTCGAACGCCTTACTGAAGTCCATATAGATCACATCTACTGCTCTGCCCTCATCAATCTTCTTTGTTACTTCTTCAAAAAACTCAATCAAGTTTGTGAGACATGATTTCCCATGCACAAAGCCATGTTGACTATCCCTAATCAGTCCTTGCCTTTCCAAATACATGTACATCCTGTCCCTCAGGATTCCTTCCAATAACTTGCCCACCACTGAGGTCAGGCTCACCGGTCTATAGTTCCCTGGCTTGCCTTTACCGCCCTTCTTAAACAGTGGCTCCACGTTAGCCAACCTCCAGTCTTCTGGCACCTCACCTGTGACTATCGATGATACAATTTTCTCAGCGAGAGGCCCAAAAATCACTTCTCAAGCTTCCCATAGAGCTCTCGGGTACACCTGATCAGGTCTTGGGGATTTAACCACTTTTAACCATTTCAAGGCATCCAGCACTTCCTCCTCTGTAATCTGGACATTTTGCAAGATGTCACCGTCTATTTCCCTACAGTCTATATCTTCCATATCCTTTTCCACAGTAAATACTGATGCAAAATATTCATTTAATATCTCCCCCATTTTCCGTGGCTCCACACAAAGGCCGCCTTGCTGATCTTTGAGGGGCGCTATTCTCTCCCTAGTTACCCTTTTGTTCTTAATATATTTGTAAAAACCCTTTGGATTCTCCTTAATTCTATTTCCAAAGCTATCTCATGTCCTCGTTTTGCCCTCCTGATTTCCCTCTTAAGTATACTCCTACTTTCTTTATACTCTTCTAAGGATTCACTCGATCTATCCTGTCTATATCTGACATATGCTTCCCTCTTTTTCTTAACCAAACCCTCAATTTCTTTAGTCATCCAGCATTCCCTATACCTGACAGCGTTCCCTTTCACCCTGACAGGAATATACTTTCTCTGGATTCTTGTTATCTCATTTCTGAAGGCTTCCCATTTTCCAACCGTCCCTTTACCTGCGAACAGCTGCCTGCAATCAGCTTTTGAAAGTTTTTGCCTAATACCGTCAAAATTGGCCTTTCTCCAATTTAGAACTTCAACTTTTAGATCTGGTCTATCCTTTTCTATCACTATTTTAAAACAAATAGAATTATGGTCACTGGCCCCAAAGTGCTCCACCACTGACACCTCAGTCACCTGCCCTGCCTTATTTCCCAAGAGTAGGTCAAGTTTTGCATCTTCTCTAGTAGGTACATTCACATACCGAATCAGAAAATTGTCTTGTACACACTTAAGAAATTCCTCTCCATCTAAACCTTTAACACTATGGCACTCCCAGTCAATGTTTGGAAAGTTAAAATCCCCTACCATAACTACTCTATTATTCTTACAGAAAGCTGAGATCTCCTTCCAAGTTTGTTTCTCAATTCCCCTCTGACTATTGGGGGGGTCTATAATAGAATCCCAATAAGGTGATCATCCCTTTCTTATTTCTCAGTTCCACCCAAATCACTTCCCTGGATGTATTTCCAGGAGTATCTTCCCTCAGCACAGCTGTAATGCTATCCCTTATCTAAAATGCTACTCCCCCTCCTCTCTTGCCTCCCTTTCTATCTTTCCTGTAGCATTTGCATCCTGGAACATTAAGCTGCCAGTCCTGCCCATCCCTGAGCCATGTTTCCGTAATTACTAGATATCCCAGTCCCATGTTCCTAACCATGCCCTGAGTTCATCTGCCTTCCCCGTTAGGCGCCTTGCATTGAAATAAATGCAGTTTAATTTATTAGTCCTACCTTGTCCTTGCCTGCCCTGACTGTTTGACTCATTTCTGTTCTTAGCTGTACTCGTCTCAGATCGATCTCTTTCCTCACGATCTCCCTGGGTCCCACTCCCCCACCTTATTAGTTTAAATCCTCCCAAGCAGTTCTAGCAAATTTCCCTGCCAGTATATTAGCCCCCTTCCAATTTAGGTGCAATCCGTCCTTCTTATACAGGTCACTTCTACCCCAAAAGAGATTCCAATGATCCAAAAATGTGAATCCTTCTCACATACACCAGCTCCTCAGCCATGCATTCATCTGCTCTATCCTCCTATTCCTGCCCTCACAAGCTCGTAGCACTGGGAGTAATCAAGATATTACTACCCTTGAGGACCTACTTTTTAATTTCCTGCCTAACTCTCTGTAATCTCCCTTCAGAATCTCAACCTTTTCCCTTCCTATGTCATTGTTCCAATGTAGACAATGACCTCTTGCTGGCCCCTCTCCCCCTTGAGAACATTCTGCACCCTCTCTGAGACATCCTTGATTCTGGCACCAGGGAAACAACACACCATTCTGCTTTTTGTCTGCTGGCCACAGAAACGTCTGTCTGTACCTCTGACTACAGAATCCCCTAACACAATTGATCTCTTGGAAGCCGACATACCCCTCGTTGCATTAGAGCCAGTCTCAATACCAGGAACTTGGCTGTTCGTACTGCGTTCCCCTGAGAATCCATCACACCCTACATTTTCCAAAACAGCATACCTGTTTGAAATGGGTATATCCACAAAAGACTCCTGCCCTAGGTGCCGACTTCTCTCACCCTTCCTCGAGTTAACCCATCTATGTGTCTGTATCTGAGACATCCCCCCCCCCCCTTCCTATAACTGCCACGACCCTCTCTCCCTCGTCGCCCTACACACGGATGAAAAAAAACACCATTTCGACTGGGACAACATATCTATCCTGGGACAGGCTAAGAAAAGACATGCCAGAGAATTCCTAGAGGCCTGGCACTCCAACCACAACGCCATAAACAAACACAGATCTCGATGCCATCTATCAACCCCTCAGAAAACGAACAGGAAATGACATCACCAAAAACCCCAGGAACCCCAGCCAGGAGAAAGATATAAATAGAAAGCAGGAGACAACAGCTTCGCTTCACTTGGAGGTCACCACTGATGATGTTACCTCGCCAGGTAATGAAACATCTGGATATCAAACCCACAGCTCAGTGAGCAAACCTACACCCTAATCCTCAACCTGAGCTACAAACCTTGCAACTGCCATCCATCACATACTGCTTCTGTTGAAAATTCCTCATCGCTTCTATCTGTCTCTCCAACCAATCCACTCGCTCTGATAAGATTCGCATCCAACTGCATTTATGGCAGATATAATCCGCAGTAACCCTTAAACTCTCTTTAAACTCCCACATCTGACAAGAAGTACATATCACTGCAAAGGCCAGTTTTGCTCTTTCACAATCTACAGACCCAGAAAATAACACCATCTTATTCCTCTACAAACATTTCCCCAGGTTAAATGAATAGTTATATCTTATATTTTAAGTTTAATCAAGAGACTTATCTCCAAAAACATATAATCAAGAAAGAATCCACTATACTCACTACTGCAGCCTTTCTCTTGGACAAACTTAAAACAACAATTAACTAATCTGATTCTGTGCTGTGAACTTCGCCCAACAGTTCCTCCAAGATTAGTTGTGAATTTCACTGTTTGTTAATTTTCCCAGATGCACTCCGATGTCCAATGATACACGAATTCAAAACAGCAAAGGCAGTAACTGTCCAGGTTCGTTCATTCTCTCTCTCTCTCTCTCTCTCACTGTCCTCACCATGTGCTTCCGTTGTCTGCTCTTCTCCCTTTTAAACTGCTGTTGTTTTGACTTTTTTTTTCCAAAGTTCCAAAACAATGCAACAGCATATAAAACAGTAATTGCTGCTCCTGGAATTCGAGGAAATCTCCTCCAACGCCTAAAATACCTCAAAAAAAAGGAGCAGCTCTTACAGCCAGAAATTTCTCCCATCCTCCATCTTGGGTTACCCAGAATCTGTGATCATGACAACCTAAATAACACAATTAAACAAAAGCTCATCTTTTATGTAAAGCAAAGGTTTGCTTGGAATGACTAAACCTGCCCCCAAAGATTTTGTATTGGACATGCAGATGTGATGTAACCTGTATGATTTATATGTAGTTTTAATAACAGTTGTGATTAGATTAGATTAGATTAGATTAGATTACTTACAGTGTGGAAACAGGCCCTTCGGCCCAACAAGTCCACACCGACCCGCCGAAGCGCAACACACCCATTCCCCTACATTTACCCCTTTACCTAACACTACGGGCAATTTAGCATGGCCAATTCACCTGACCTGCACATCTTTGGACTGTGGGAGGAAACCGGAGCACCCGGAGGAAACCCACGCAGACACGGGGAGAATGTGCAAACTCCACACAGACAGTCGCCTGAGTCGGGAATTGAACCCGGGTCTCTGGCACTGTGAGGCAGCAGTGCTAACCACTGTGCCACCGTGCCGCCCATTACAAAATGTTGTGTTAAGTTTGGATTGATGGATTTCAAAGTAATGACATAAAGGTTTTCTGTGTGCTGAAAGGAATTATAATAAATTTCACTGTTTCTGTAGCCAAGGAGATTTTGTAAATGTTTTTGAGGCTTAGTTTACAGAACAAATGATTTTGTATTTACTTTAGGTGGGTTTGCCATTAATCAAGGCAAAACAATTACACCTCAAGGTTCATGTTTCTGGACATTTTTAAAGTTTAGAGTACACTCCCATACCTTGGAAACAATTACCTTTTCAGCTTTACTTTCAACCTTGGGCAGTTCTGCCGAAGTTTTCATGTGCAAATCTTCCCCTAAGAAAGGGAGAATTTAAATTTTGTGAACATTGGATTACTTACTGTAGTGATTGTAACGAGGTCAGCCAGGTGGTCCTCGTACAATATGACATCCCTGATTGGACCAGGTTAAAAGCCCCAATCAGGGAGCCCTGGCTGACAGATATAAACAGAAGTGTCAGAGATTCTGTTCACTCTGAGAGTTAGCTGTGAGGAAGCTGAACTAGTGTCAATTACTATGCATGTGTAAATAAAGGGTGACTTGGTGATGGGATACCGCCCTCAGTAGAGCTATTTGAATGGCTACAAGAGAAAATATTATACACTATTGAAACAATTTGCTTGTAACAGTCATCTTTGTTGAGTTGGGTAAGCATTTAGAGCCATAGAGTAATTCAGCACAGAAGCAGACCCTTCAGTCCAACTAGTCCATGCCAAACATAATCCCAAGCTAAACTAATCGTAGTTGCCTGACCTGGCCCATATCCCTTCAAACATTTCCTGTTCATGTATCTATCCAAATGTCTTTTATGTGTTCCAACTGTACTCACATCCACCACTTCCTCAGGACATACATTCCACATGCGAACCACCTCCTTTGTAAAAAAAAAATTGCTCCTCATTTCTTTTTAAAATCTTTCTTCTCTTATCTTTAAAATGTGCCTCATTGTCTTGAAATCCTCCATCCGAGGGAAAAGACAACTACCATTTACTCTATCGATACCCCTCATTATTTTATAAACTGCTATCAGTTCGCCTCTCAACCTCTTATGCTCCAGTGAAAAAGAGTGCCAGCCTATCCAGTATTTCTTTATAAATCAAACCTTCCATATCTGGCCAAATCCTGGTAAACCTCTTCTGAAACCTCTCTAGCTTAATAATATCCTCCCTCCAACTGGGTGACAAGAATATTCCAGAAGAGGGTTCACCAATGTCCTGTCAAACCCCAACATGACTTCCCAACTCCTATGCTCAAAGGACTGAGCAATGAAGGCAAGCATGCCAAATACCTTCGTAATCCCCCTGTCTATATGTGATGCAAACTTCAAAGAAGTATTATCTGCACCATTAGGTCCTTCTGTTGTATAATACTAGCCAGGGCCCTACCATTAATTGTATCAGTCCTACCCTTGTATGTTGGACCAAAATGCAATTCTTTGCCAGATTGAACTCCAACTGCCATTTTTCAGGCCATTGATCCATTTCATCAAGATCATTTTGTAATCTTAGGAAACCTTCTTTACTGTCTGTTTGAGAAGTTTAACACATTCAATCCTACTTTGAAGGCTAGGCCCAATATGTAGAAAGAATGCATTATGTTTTCTGAGCAAATGACATTGGGGCAGATGAAAATCAACAAATAATTATCCTGACTGCTTGTGGAGCTGCAACTTTTTCAATCATTGGAAGCCTAACGTTTTCTGAGGCACCAGATACTGAGACCTTTCAAGACTTGATGGATTTAATTTAAGAATATTATGACCCCAAGCCTCCTGTAATTCTGAGATGCTGTCAGTTTTAGTCAGCAGTTTGAGAACCAAGGGAATCAGTTGGGATTTTGAATAAGCTTAAGACAACTGGCAGGGGCATATGACTTTGATGTAATCCATAAGGAGATGCTGAGAGATCATTTGGTATGTGGGATTAATGATGTCACCATGTAAAAGCACTTACTAGCTGAAGCCTAACTGGACTTCGATCAGGCACTAAAACTGGCTTTGTCTTTAGAAAATGTGGGAAATGGAACGTATGAGCCACACAGTATGCCATTGGAAGTGGACAGCATCACCAGGCTTACTGAGCTGGGGGGACACCACTTGAGTGAAGGAAATTGTATAGCCTCACTCAGGACATATCTTGAACAAAGGGACCCTGGGTCAGCCCACAGCAAAATCCCAAAACAAAGCCAAGCTTTACCTTAGCAGGGATGACCGTGGAGGAACAATGGCGGATATTTCTGTGTATAATGCAGAAGTTGCAGGATCAGTTCATTCCTAAAAGGAAGAAAGATCCCAGGAGGAGGCATGGGCGGCCGTGGCTGACGAGGGAAGTAAAGAAACATATAAAGTTAAAAGAGAAAAAGTATAACATAGCTAAGATAAGTGGGAAAACTGAGGACTGGGAAGCTTTTAAATAGCAACAGAGGATTACTAAGAAGGAAATACGCAGAGGAAAAATGAGGTACGAAGGTAAACTGGCCAAGAATATTAAGGAGGATAGTAAAAGCTTTTTTAGGTATGTGCAAGGCAAAAAAAAGGTTAGGACAAAAATTGGGCCCTTGAAGACAGAAACAGGGGAATATATTACTAGGAACAAAGAAATGGCAGAGGAATTAAATGGGTACTTCAGATCTGTGTTCACTTGGGAAGACATAAGCAATTTCCCTGAGGTAACAGTGGCTGAAGGACCTGAACTTAAGGGAATTTAAATTTGCCAGGATTTGGTGTTGGAGAGGCTGTTAGGTCTGAAGGTTGGTAAGTCTCCGGGGCCTGATGGTCTGCATCCCAGGGTACTGAAGGAGGTGGCTCAAGAAATCGTGGATGCGTTGGTGATTATTTTCCAGAGTTCAATAGATTCGGGGTCGGTTCCTGAGGATTGGAGGGTGGCTAATGTTATACCACTTTTTAAGAAAGGTGGGCGAGAGAAAGCAGGTAATTATAGACCAGTTAGCCTGATCTCAGTGGTGGGAAAGATGCTGGAGTCTATTATAAAGGATGAAATTACTGCACCTCTGGATAGTAGTAACAGGATAGGACAGAGTCAGCATGGATTTATGAAGGGGAAATCATGCTTGACTAATCTTCTTGAATTTTTTGAGGATGTAACTATGAAGTTGGACGAGGGAAATCCAGTAGATATAGTGTACCTGTACTTTCAGAAAGCTTTTGATAAAGTCCCACACAGGAGGTTAGTGAGTAAAATTAGGGTGCATGGTATTGGGGGCAAAGTACTAGATTGGATTGAAAGTTGGTTGGCTGATAGGAAACAAAGGGTAGTGATAAACGGCTCCATTTCGGAATGGCAGACAGTGACCTGTGGGGTACCGCAGGGATCCGTGCTGGGACCACAGCTTTTTACAATATATGTTAATGATATAGAAGATGATATCAGCAATAACATTAGCAAATTTGCTGATGATACAAAGCTGGATGGCAGGGTGAAATGTGATGAGGATGTTAGGAGATTACAGGGTGACCTGGACAAGTTAGGTGAGTGGGCAGATGCATGGCAGGTGCAGTTTAATGTGGATAAATGTATGGTTATCCACTTTGGTGGCAGGAACAGGAAGGCAGACTACTACCTCAATGGAATCAATTTATGTAAAGGGGCAGTACAGAGAGATCTGGGTGTTCTTGTACACCAGTCAATGAGAGCAAGCGTGCAGGTGCAGCAGGTAGTGAAGAAGGCTAATAGCAAGCTGGCCTTCATAACAAGAGGAATTGAGTATAGAAGCAAAGAGGTGCTTCTGCAGCTGTACAGGGCCCTGGTGAGACCACACCTGGAGTACTCCGTGTAGTTCTGGTCTCCAAATTTGAGAAAAGACATTCTGGCTATTGAGGGAGTGCAGCGTAGGTTCACGAGGTCAATTCCTGGAATGGCAGGATTACCTTACACTGAAAGACTGAAGAGACGTATAAGATTATGAAAGGATTGGACACTCTGGCAGTAGGAAACATATTTCCACTGATGGGTGAGTGCCGAACCAGAGGACACAGCTTAAAAATACGGGGTAGACCATTTAGGACAGAGCTCAGGAGAAACTTCTTCACCCAGAGAGTGGTGGCTGTGTGGAATGCTCTTCCCCAGAGGGCAGTGGAGGACCACTCTCTGGATTCATTTAAGAAGGAGTTGGATAGAGCTCTCAAAGATAGTGGAATCAAGGGTTATGGAGATAAGGCAGGAACAGGATACTGATTAGGAATGATCAGCCATGATTATATTGAATGGTGATGCAGGCTCGAAGGGCTGAATGGCCTACTCCTGCACCTATTGTCTATTGTCTATTGTCAAACTGTTAACATTTTCATATCAGCAAGCCATTTTTGTTGCTGCTGGTTTGCGGACTCCAGACAGCAAAAGAGTTCCACTAGACTTGACTTGAGTAAGAGAACTCATATGCAGGTATGCAGGAAAACACACAACCTGGAAAGCCCACCTACATCTGGTTTGGAACAGCTAAATTGCTTGGCAACATCCAAATCAGAACCAATCAAAATAAATGCCTGGTTAAATGGTCACTCAGTTTGAATGGAGGTTGACACTGGCACAGCTATATCAGCAATTGCAGAACACGTCTTTAATTAAATTCACTCTGGACCCGTACCCTGATATTTACATTAGACTGCCTAGACCAAGAATCTATACTGGGGAACCCTTACAAATTAAAGGTACAACGTTTGGTTCTGGTCTCTTATGAGAAGCACTGATTGTAGTAAAAGGCTTGGGCTCAAATCTGGTGGGGTGAAATTGGCTGAGAAAAATTAAACTTGATTGGCTCAACACTTCTTGATTGGAAAATGGCTGCCTGAATAAAGTTCTAATTAAATACCCAAAAGATTTTCAGGAAGATCTAGTGACTATTAAAGGAGCCAACCTTACATGTTGACCAGGAAACAATTCTATGATTCTGCAAGGCCCACCCAGTGCCATTGCCTGATGTGCAAAAGTACAGGCAGAAATCATGAGGTGTAAATCAAAGGAATCATCAAACCAGTCCAATTTGTGGGATAGGCAGCACAATCATGCCAATTGTGAAGTCCAATGAGCTGGTTCGCCTCTGTGGTGATTTTAAACAAATAGAGTCATAGAGTCATAGAGATGTACAGCAGGGAAACAGACCCTTCGGTCGAACCTGTCCACGCTGACCAGATATCCCAACCCAATCTAGTCCCACCTGCCAGCACCCGGCCCATATCCCTCCAAATCCTTCCTATTCATATACCCATCCAAATGCCTTTTAAATGTTGCAGTTGTACCTGCCTCCACCACATCCTCTGGCAGCTCATTCCATACAAGTATCACCCTCTGCGTGAAAAGGTTGCCCCTCAGGTCTCTTTTATATCTTTTCCCTCTCACCCTAAACCTATGCCCTCTAGTTCTGGACTGCCCCACCCCAGGGAAAAGACTTTGCCTATTTATCCTATCCATGCTCCTCATAATTTTGTAAACCTCTATAAGGTCACCCCTCAGTCTACAACGCTCCAGGTAAAACAGCCCCAGAATGTTCAGCCTCTCCCTATAGCTCAAATCCTCCAACCCTGGCAACATCCTTGTAAATCTTTTCTGAACCCTTTCAAGTTTCACAACATCTTTCTGATAGGAAGGAGACCAGAATTGCATGCAATATTCCAACAATGGCCTAACCAATGTCCTGTACAGCCACAACATGACCTCCCAACTCCTGTACTTAATACTCTGACCAATAAAGGAAAGCATACCAAACGCCTTCTTCACTATCCTATCTACCTGCGACTCCACTTTCAAGGAGCTATGAACCTGCACTCCAAGATCTCTTTGTTCAGCAACACTCCCTAGGATCTTACCATTAAGTGTAATAGTCCTGCTAAGATTTGCTTTCCCAAAATGCAGCACCTCGCATTTATCTGAATTAAACTCCATCTGCCACTTCTCAGCCCATTGGCCCACCTGGTCCAGATTCTGTTGTAATCTAAGGTACACTACACCTCCAATTTTGGTGTCATCTGCAAACTTACTAACTGTACCTCTTATGCTCGCATCCAAATCATTTATGTAAATGACAAAAAGTAGAGGGCCCAGCACCGATCCTCGTGGCACTCCACTGGTCACAGGCTTCCAGTCTGAAAAACAACCCTCCACCACCACCCTCTGTCTTCTACCTTTGAGCCAGTTCTATATCCAAATGGCTAGTTCTCTCTTTATTCCATGAGATCTAACCTTGCTAATCAGTCTCCCATGGGGAACCTTGTCAAATGCCTTGCTGAAGTCCATATAGATCACATCTACTGCTCTGCCCTCATCAATCGTCTTTGTTACTTCTTCAAAATACTCAATAAAGTTTGTGAGACATGATTTCCCATGCTCAAAGTCATGTTGACTATCCCTAATCAGTCCTTGCCTTTCCAAATACATGTACATCCTATCCCTCAGGACTCCTTCCAACAACTTGCCCACCACTGAGGTCAGGCATATTCCCTGGCATGTCTTTACCGCCCTTCTTAAATAGTGGCACCACGTTAGCCAACCTCCAGTCTTCCGGCACCTCACCTGTGACTATCGATGATACAAATACCTCAGCAAGAGACCCAGCAATCACTTCTCTAGCTTCCCACAGAGTCCTTGGGTATACCTGATCAGGTCCTAGGGATTTATCCACTTTTAACCACTTTTAACCATTTCAAGACATCCAGCCCTTCCTCCTCTGTAATCTGGACATTTTGCAAGATGTCACCATCTATTTCCCTACAGTCTATATCTTCCATATCCTTTTCCATAGTAAATACTGATGTAAAATATTCATTTAGTATCCCCCCCATTTTCTGTGGCTCGACACAAAGGCCGCCTTCCTGATCTTTGACGGACCCTATTCTCTCCCTAGTTACCCTTTTGTTCTTAATATATTTGTAAAAACCCTTTGGATTCTCCTTAATTCTATTTGTCAACGCTATCTCATGTCCCCTTTTTGCACTCCTGATTTCCCTCTTAAGTATACTCCTACTGCCTTTATACTCTTCTAAGGATTCACTTGATCTATCCTGTCTATACCTGATATGGTGAACCATTTCTCACAGCTGGATAAATACGCAATCCCTTGCATAGAGGTCTTGCAATACTGGTGGGAGAGGGTGCGATGCTGTCCTTCATGAAGCTGGACATGATCCATGTGTACCTGCTATAACAGTTATATCAGAATTCCCAGAAGTATGCTCCAGTTAACACTCATAATGGTTTGTACCAATATAAGAGACTGCCATTTGGAATATTAGTGAGTTTTGATTAGCTTACAGTTTGGCCAAGGAACTACACCAAAGACTAAAACACTTAGTAGAAGACTCATGCCACTCCATCCACTCCACCCAAGAATTCCTGAACACCATCAAAGACACCAAGATAGAAGAGAATGAAATAATGGTCTCCTTTGACATAACAGCCCTGTTCATATCCATCAACATCAACCTGGCCAAGGAAACACTGACTACAGTATTAGAAAAACCAAAGACATACACACCAAACATCGCCATCTTCATCAGCAAGGACAAATATTGTCAAACTAGTGGACCTATGCCTTACCACCCACTTCACCTTCAACAACAAAACTTACAGACAAACCAACAGAACACTGATGGGATCTCCGATATCAGGGTTCTTAGCAGAGGCAGTAATACAGATCTGCTAACTATCCAACCCAAACATTGCGTCCGCTTCGTGGATGACACCTTTGTCATCATTAAACAAAATAAATTAGAGGAAAACTTCAAGACTATCAATAATAACCTTACTGGCATAAAGTTCACTAAACAGGAGGAAAGCAACAACAAACTGCCATACCTAGAGATCGCTCTACTGCGAACAGCCAATGGGGAACTTCAAATCAGCATCTACAGGAAAACGACACATACAGATCAAATACTGAACTACAGAAGCAATCATCCCAATGCCAACAAACGGAGCTGTATTAATACATTATTTCAATAAGCCACCACACACTGTAACACAGAGGAACTACACAGAGCAGAGGAAAATCACCTATACGGTATATTAAAGAAGAACAGGTACCCAATGAACACAGTCTGCCGATTTCTCAGCAACAAACCCAAACAAGCAAACAAAACGCATCTAGAAACCTTAGCTCCTCTCCCCTACATCAAAGACATCTCAGAAATGACTGCCAGACTACTCAAGCCTCTTAGTATCATGGTAGCCCACAAACCCACCAACACACTAAAACAGCAGCTAATGAACTTGAAAGACCCTATACAGAGAACAAGCAAAACTAATGTAGTCGTGATTTGGAGATGCCGGTGTTGGACTGGGGTGTACAAAGTTAAAAATCACACAACACGAACTAACGTAATTTACAAAATACTTGCAAGAACTGTAACAGTACATTGGATAAACAGGCAGAAAACTAGCCATCAAGATACATGAACATCAACTAGCCACAAAAAGACATGACCCACTTTATATACAGATGAGGAAGGACAGCACTTTGACTGGGTCAACATATCCATCGTAGGACAAGCCAAACAGAGACACACATGAGAATTCCAAGAAGCATGGCTCTCCAACTGGAACTCTATCAACAAACACATTGACTTGGATCCCATTTATGACTCCCTGAGAAAAAGAACAGGGAATGACATCACCGACCCAAGGAAAGCTAAACACATAAATAAAAAACGGGCCATACCACCAATGCTTCACCGGAGGCTCACTGATGATGTTACCTAGTATGGTGGCAAAACATTTGAAAATGAACTGTCCAGCTCAGTGAGCAAAATAACATCCATCTGGGATATCAGTAGCCTCTGCCATTTTTCAGCAGATGATGGTGAACATTTTACAATGTCTACCCCAGGTTGCCATTTATCTGGATGATCTGCTAATAACAGGGAAAAATAATAAGGAACGCTTAGAGAACTTGGACATAGTCCTTAGATTTTCTGCAAGGTGAGTATATACCTTAGGAGGGAACAATGTTTGTTCTGGGAGCCCCAAACTTGGGCTACAAAGTCAACAAGATTGTTTTACACCTGTTGGAGGTTAAAGTGAGGGTTATCAAAGGTGTCCTGGCTCCCACGCCTGTACCAGAGCATAGGTCTTTCCTTGGGCTGGTGAATTATTATGGAAAGTTCATACGTAACCTGGGTTCCATCCTGGCAACCTTGCATCTGCTATTGAAAAAGAATCAGCCTTGGGAATGGTCTCGGAGCCAAATGTAGCCTTTTAGGGAAGTGAAGAAGTAATTATCATGGCCTAAGGTGTTGGCACACCATGATCCCAAGCAAGGTCTGGTCCTGACATGCTGTATAGTGCTTTATTGGGTATTGGTGGCTCACAAATGGCCCAATGGAGAGGAAAGCCCAATAACATATGCTTCCCGGACTTTGGCTGATGCAGAACACAAATACACCCAGATAGAGAAGGAAGATTTTGCAGTCATCCTTGATGTGAGAAAGTTCCACCAATACCTTTATGGATGTAAATTTGTAATAGTAATAGACCACAAACTCGGGCTAGAGCCACTCAAAGAAGACAAGGCTGTGCTGATCATAGCTTCAAGTCACATTCAGCAGTGGGCTCTCATTCTAAGTGAGTACAATTACAAATTGGAACATTGTCCAAGAGGCCAAGTGGCAAAAGCAGGAGCCTTGTGCTGATGGTGCTGACACTGGAAGAGAACTTCCTTGTTTTAAACATTCTGGACACCACTGACAATACCAGAGTGTAGATGCAAAATGATCTGGATCTGGAAAAAATTAAAACAGCTGGTGGTGATTGGATTAACAAAAGGGCCATCACAACTGGAACTGAAACCTTTCTGAGACCAGATCACTGTAAAGAATTGAGTTTTATTATGGGGAGGAAGAGTGATTATCCAGAGCAAATGTCACCATCAGATACTGGTTGAACTCCACTGGTGGTGTCCAAAATTAAGGTGTTGGTGAGAAGTTACATCTGTGAAAAGATTTGTAGCTCGGGTGCTCATTGTTGTGGTTCTGTTCGCCGAGCTGGGAATTTGTGTTGCAGACGTTTCGTCCCCTGTCTAGATGACATCCTCAGTACTTGGGATCCTCCTGTGAAGCGCTTCTGTGATCTTACCTCTGGCATTTGAAGTTACATCTGGTGACCAGGATTGGATGCAGTGTTAGTGGGGCATTGCCCAATGTTCCAACAGGATAAAAGCTATTGCCAGCTGTCCCCACCATTGTGGGAATGGCTGTGTAAATCCTAAATTCGGTTACATATTGACTATGCCAGTCCTTTTATGGGCCCAATGTTCTTAGTTATTGTAGATGCCTACGTAAAGTGGTTGACTGTGTATAGAGTTCATTCATCAAACACAGGGATGACAACAGAAAAGCTGCAAGCATCTTTTGTAATACACTGACTCCCAATCGTCTTGGCCATAGACAACAAGCCATCATTTACCAGCAGGGAATTTCAGTATTTCCTAAAGTCAAATAATATTTGCCATATAAGGACAGCTCCATACCATCGTCCATTGTCAAATGGCCTTACAGCAGTCCAAATTATTAAGGCAGGTTGAAAGAAACAGCTAACATCTTCACTCAATACCAAACTGGCCCAGTTTTGTTTGATTATAGGACCACCCCTCATGCAACCACAGGGATGAAGGATAGCTCAAGGAGAGTTGCTAATTGGGAGAAGAGTCCACGTTAGGTTAAATCTGATCTCCTCAGTCCTGGGGTAGAGAGGGTGAATCGGCATCAGGAATACCAATGCCCCCGGCCTCGAGACTCCCCTAAGTGAGAGAGACAGTTTACTTCAGGGGATGCAGCCACGGAAATGGCCCTGTATGGATAAGAGTCATGGTCAATTGGGTGGCACGGTGGCCCAGTGGTTAGCACTGCTGCCTCACAGCACCAGGAGCCCAGGTTCAATTCCAGCCTTGGGTGACTGTCTGTGTGGAGTTTTCACATTCTCCCCGTGTCTGCGTGGGTTTCCTCCGGGTGGTCTGGTTTCTTCCCACAGTCCAAAATTGTGCAGGTCAGGTGAATTGACCATGCTAAATTGCCCGTAGTGTTAGGTGCATTAGTCAGAGGGAAATGGGCCTGGTGGGTTACTCTTCGAGAGGGTCGGTGTGGACTGGTTGGGCTGAAGGGCCTGTTTCCACACTGTAGGGAATCTAATCTAATGTAAAGGTCTGGTAGGTTAGCCAGTCCTGAACAAGCACGTGGACCACATGAAAGATGAAAACCCACCTCAAGGGCAGGAGCAAAAACATACCTGGCACCTCAGAACAGCTGGAAAGGCTGGCAGAACCAGTGGGTTCTCCCATAGATGGATACGACAGATGTCACAGCCTCAACACCTTTACCGCCTGAAGAGGAGGATGAACTTCTTCTGAAATGCCCTGGGCTAAGAGGCCGGTACACACCGGCATCTGAGGCTGAGTTGGAGGAACCAGACCCGATACAAAACTGCCAAAGAAAGGCTACAAGAAAAAGAACAGGCCCACGTTCCTGGCCTAAGATGGGGAGGAATGTAGTAATTGTAATGAGGTTAGCCAGGTGGGCATCATAGAATATGAACTCCCTGATTGGGGCTATTAACCTGATCTAATCAGGGAGCCCTAGTTGACAGATTTAAACAGGAATGTTTCACACAGGGCACTGTGAAGGGCACTGCTTGTCACTGGCCAATCAGGTGTTTTCCTTTCTTCCTGGTGGTGGAAATTGAATAAAGATTAGTACACGTTGTGTTTCTCACTGTGTCTCACACCTGCACACACACAACATGGGTGCTGGGGAAAAAAATAAGCACTACCGCAGTTAGGCGGTAGTGTGGGGGGTGGGGGTAAGAGAAAAAAAGAAAAAAAAGAAACAAAAAAATAGGAGTGTCAGAGGTGCTGTTCACTCTGACAGCTGGCTCTTGAGGGAGCTGGATCAGTGTGTGTGTGCGCGCGTGCAAGGATCTCCTCCTTGAAGGTGTCAGAGGGACTATCCCTGGACCAGCTGCCCCACAAAGAAAAAAAAATAAACAGGAATGTTAGAGATTCTGTTCACACTAAGAGCTGGCACTGAGGAAGCCGGACCAGTGTCAAGTCCTGTGCACTTGTAAATAAGTGGTGACTTGATGACAGAACATCAGCTTCTGTGGAGTTATTTCAGTTACAACAAGGAGTTAGTGATAGTCCTAGACAAACTACTTGGATAAAAACCCAAAGAGGTTATATGAAGCTGAGAACCTTTAAACACATGTTCATAATAGCTCCAGGAAGAATTTCAGATTTTCCATACTGGGTCAAATTACATTGACATAGTAGAAAAAGGGATTTTTTGGTGTGAGTACTGCTCAGTGCGTGCTTTTGGTTACTGTACAGAAGTCTTTTAGGATCTGTAAATGCATATTTTTGGGGTTATATTTCACTGCATGTGTTTTGTAATGGCACGTTTGCAATAAGTAAATCTTCTGCCTATTTTATCTTTCCTTTTGCTTAATGAACTTCTGTTTTATAGTTCAAAACAAATCTGCAACATTGCATATTCATGTTTCAATGAGAGACTTTGCTAAAACCTAAACAAAACAAAATATGAATTCTCAAGCCAGATTTTGTCTGGGATTTGACTTGTTAAGTAATAACATCAGCTGGGATCATAATACAACGGAGATAAGGAAGATAATAAAACCAAGTTATATAAAGCAACCTATGACTCAAATTATCAAAATGTAATTCTAAACATTATATGTGTACCTGAATAAAAAACCTTATCTGTCATATTGATGTCAAGGAATACAATACATACATAAATCATAATTTGCACATTCAATTTTCTACAATGCTTGGGTATTATAAGGGTTTCCATTCATGTTTGCCCTTACAATGTTTCTTGGACTTAAGAATTTAAAAGGACAAAATTGCACACAATTGAAAACAATTGCGGGTGGCACGGTGGCACGGTGGCTCAGTGGTTAGCACTGCTGCCTCACAGCTCCAGGGTGGCAGGTTCGATTCCAACTTTGGGTGACTGTCTGTGTGGAGTTTGCACATTCTCCCTGTGTATACGTGGGTTTCCTTCGGGTGCTCTGGTTTCCTCCCACAGTCCAAAGATGTGCAGGTCAGGTGATTTGGCCATGCTAAATTGCCCACAGTGTTAGGTGCATCATTCAGAGGGAAATGGGTCTGGGTGGGTTACTCTTCGGAGGGTCGGTGTGGACTGGTTGGGCCGAAGGGCCTGTTTTCACACTGTAGGGAATCTAATCTAAAAAAGTGCTGGAGAACGCAGCAGGTCAGACAGCATCTGTGGAGAGAAAGCAAGCTAACGTTTCAAATCTAGATGACTCTTCATCAGAGCTGAAGTGAAACGTGGAGGGTACAGGATTTATGCAGTAGGTGGGGGGAGGGGTGGGGGCTATTTGGAGTCCTGGGGTAGAAAGGATGTTGCACTTTCTGCAATTACATGGGATGTTGCCATGCGAAGGGCGGTGGTGTTGGTGGTCGAGGAATGACTAGTATGTCCCAGACGTAACAATCCCTCCAAATTGACACGGGGGAGTGAGGCAAAGATGTGTTTGGTGGTGTTCTACTGGAGTTGTCTCAAATGGCAGAGAATGAATGTAAAGGCTGGTGGGGTGAAAGGTGAGACCAGGGGTTGTTATATTCTCTGTCACCATGTCCTCTCTCCCCTTTCCCCACCTCAGTGGGACTGTCTGTTCTTTCCAGTCTGGCAGTTAGACACACCATTGTTCTGCCTATCACACATTCCAATCACTTAATTTGAACTATCAACATCCTATCTCCCCCAGCACTCCAACTATCCCCCATCCCACCTCCCACCTACAGGTAGTTCTTCTAAGATGCACATTTCATCAGCGCGAATTGGCTATAACTTGATTGATGAATTGTGGATGTTGTTTGCATAATGCAAACTTTCTGCTGAATAGGTATAACGGATTTTGCATAGTGTGATATTCTACAGCATGATTTTTATAGTGGTTTCCCATAGCTTGATTTTCTATAACACGAGGCTGCAACGGCAGACAACTATTGCGTTATAGCAGAATAACCTGTATTACGCTTCACTTCAGCTCTGATGAAGTGTCAGATGGAGTCAAAACATTAGCTTGGTTTCTCTTCATGGATGCTGTGATCTTCAGCATTTTTTTGTTTTTAGTACAGATTCCAGCATCTGCAATAATTTGCCCCTGAAATGCACACAATGTTTGGCTCACCCTCAGCTTTGTTTATTTATTGAACTCACCAACCTTGGGTGACTGTCTGTGTGGAGTTTGAACATTCTCCTGTGACTTTTCCAGAACTTTACCCTAAACCCACAATTCAAGCACCCAATTCAGGGTTGACTGAAATTTACACAAATTATCACACTTCAAACTCCTCCATAATTTGACTGAAACTTAAAACTCCACCAGTACAAACTGCTCTTTAGTTTGAATGAAACTTACAATAAACCACACAACTAATTGTTGCCATTATGATTGTAGATCTGGATCTAGAGATGACACGTCTCTAGAGCCTTGATTGACGAGAGAGGTTGAATGTCTGGTAAAGAGGAAGAAGGAGGCTTACATAAGGTTGAGGAAACAGGATTCAGACAGAGCAGTGGAGGGATACAGGATAGCCAGAAGGGACCTGAAGAAAGGGATTAGGAGAGCTAAGAGAGGGCATGAAAAATCGTTGGCGGATAGGATCAAGGATAACCCCAAGGCATTTTATGCGTATGTGAGAAACCTGAGAATGACGAGAACGAGGGTAGGTCCGATCAAGGACAGTAGTGGGAGACTGTGTATTGAGTCGGAAGAGATAGGAGAGGTCTTGAACAAGTACTTCTCTTCAGTATTTACGAACGAGAGTGACCGTATTGTAGAAGAGGAGAGTGTGAAATGGACTGGTAAGCTAGAAGAGATACCTGTTAGGAAGGAAGATGTGTTGGACATTTTGAACAACTTGAGGATAGACAAGTCCCCCGGGCCTGACGGGATATATCCTAGGATTATGTGGGAAGCAAGAGAGGAAATTGCAGTACCGTTGGCAATGATCTTCTCGTCTTCACTGGCAACGGGGGTGGTACCAGGGGACTGGAGAGTAGCGAATGTTGTGCCCCTGTTCAAAAAAGGGAATAGGGATAACCCCGGGAATTACAGGCCTGTTAGTCTTACTTCTGTGGTAGGCAAAGTAATGGAAAGGGTACTGAGGGATAGGATTTATGAGTATCTGGAAAGACACTGCTTGATTAGGGACAGCCAGCACGGATTTGTGAAGGGTAGGTCTTGCCTTACAAGTCTTATTGAATTCTTCGAGGAGGTGACCAAGCATGTGGATGAGGGTAGAGCAGTGGATGTAGTGTACATGGATTTTAGTAAGGCATTTGATAAGGTTCCCCATGGTAGGCTTATGCGGAAAGTCAGGAGGCATGGGATAGAGGGAAATTTGGCCAATTGGATAGAAAACTGGCTAACCGGTCGAAGGCAGAGAGTGGTGGTAGATGGTAAATATTCAGCCTGGAGCCCAGTTACAAGTGGAGTTCCGCAGGGATCAGTTCTGGGTCCTCTGCTGTTTGTAATTTTTATTAATGACTTAGATGAGGGAGTTGAAGGGTGGGTCAGTAAATTTGCAGATGATACGAAGATTGGTGGAGTTGTGGACAGTGAGGAGGGCTGTTTTCGGCTGCAGAGGGACTTAGATATGATGCAGAGCTGGGCTGAGGAGTGGCAGATGGAGTTCAACCCTGCCAAGTGTGAGGTTGTCCATTTTGGAAGAACAAATAAGAATGCGGAATACAGGGTTAATGGTAGGGTTCTAAGTCAGGTGGAGGAACAGAGGGATCTTGGGGTCTATGTACATAGATCTTTGAAGGTTGCCACTCAGGTGGATAGAGTTTGTAAGAAGGCCTATGGAGTATTATCGTTCATTAGCAGAGGGATTGAATTCAAGAGTCGTGAAGTGATGTTGCAGCTGTACAGGACTTTGGTTAGGCCACAGTTGGAGTACTGTGTGCAGTTCTGGTCGCCTCACTTTAAGAAAGATGTGGAAGCTTTGGAGAGGGTGCAGAGAAGATTTACCAGGATGTTGCCTGGAATGGAGAGGAAGTCGTACGAGGATAGGTTGAGAGTTCTCGGCCTTTTCTCATTGGAACGGCGAAGGATGAGGGGTGACTTGATAGATGTTTATAAGATGATCAGAGGAATAGATAGAGTAGACAGTCAGAAACTTTTTCCCCGGGTACAACAGAGTGTTACAAGGGGACATAAATTTAAGGTGAAGGGTGGAAGGTATAGGGGAGATGTCAGGGGTGGGTTCTTTACCCAGAGAGTGGTGGGGGCATGGAATGCACTGCTCGTGGGAGTGGTAGAGTCGGAATCATTGGCGACCTTTAAGCGGCATTTGGATAGGTACATGGATGGGTACTTCATCTAGGTTAGAAGTTCGGCACAACATCGTGGGCCGAAGGGCCTGTTCTGTGCTGTATTGTTCTATGTTCTATGGTCTATTCTTCTTCTCCTAATGGTACTAACCATACTCTGGTGCTGTCCTCCTTTTATGATGATCCATATCACAAATATACTTCCTGCTGTCATACCCTGTATTTCTTGGTTTATTCCATGCTCTGTTTTAGACAGAACTAGTTAGACATAATATTGTTTCCATAACAGAAACATTACAATCCCTACCCTACTTCAGTGATATCTAATTCCAGGATTGATGGATGTGTGAATATTCCTTCTGTAACTTTGTTCATAAGAATATATCTTCCAGCTTGGTACTGCATTAGCTGATGACAGTTACCTTGAACCATCGTTTGTGATGGTATTAATTCCACTCTTTAAATGAGCCAGAGTTCAGCTTGTGTGAGAATACATATATCAATAATACCTACATACCTATGTAGATCACCTCTGTAGGTTGTGTTGAGGTTGAACTATTCATATTTTACAGTTCAAAGTCGTGTCCATAGGTTAAGAATTTTTAGATTTTATGATTTTACAGTTCAGGGGAGCTGATATCCTTCAGCATTTTAGGGTTTAAACTATAAAATCTGCATGATGTTTGGGTGCTTTGTCAACTGGAAAATATAGAAGAGGGTATACAATATGTAAGGTTTGCAAATTTGCACTCTATTGAATATACTTTTGGTGTCCTCAATCTTGCCCAAAGGATACCCTTACCTTAAGGAGAGCAAAACTGTAACAGGACTTTAGGTATGATCTCACAAAGCTTCTACATTATTGAAGTGAACCTTCTTTCCTCTCATACTTCAAATCCTTTGTAATAATGGTTAATGTACAATTTGCTTCTTTGACAGATCCCAGTACCTGCATGTAAATTTTAAGTGACGCAGTTGAAAATATGATGTGCAGAGGAAAACAGATGATGCACCAATAGCATTCTCTTTTAGAATGTAAGCATGTGTAGCTGTGTGACAATCTTAAAGAGACTGCATAGTGCAAGAAATGGGCCGAATGCAGCAAGGGTAAATAAGAAGGAACGTTGTCCAGGTTCCTCTTTCCCATTGCAGAGTGCTAAATCTAATGTAGCAGATGCGCCTGAGACCCGGGTTCAATTCCCGCCTCAGGAGACTGACTGTGTGGAGTTTGCATGTTCTCCCCGTGTCTGCGTGGGTTTCCTCCGGGTGCTCCGGTTTCCTCCCACAGTCCAAAGATGTGCAGGTCAGGTGAATTGGCCATGCTAAATTGCCCGTAGTGTTAGGTAAGGAGTAAATGTAGGGGTATGGGTGGGTTGCGCTTCGGCGGGTCGGTGTGGACTTGTTGGGCCAAAGGACCTGTTTCCACACTGTAATGTAATGTAAAAAAAAATGTAAAGATGTCGAGATGGTTTTGCAATGTACTAATCTTGAAAACTACCTTGAATACATTTCGTGTACTAATATTTCATAGCGTTTTACTGCAAATTTAGTTTGACCAGGCTATATGAAGATGGAAGTTCACCTGCGATTATTATATTACCTTGTTGTGTGCATTACTTATTTCCTGATTTACAGTCTGCCAAAAATGCTAATTACAGAACAACCTCGATTATCCGAACGAGACGAGTGGAGAGTATTTTGATCAGATAACTGAGAGTTCAGATAACGGATTGTTCAGATAATTGATATTATTTTTACGGGACCTTGAGATCTTGTTTGGATAATCTGATATTTGGATAATTATGTTTGGATAATCAAGGTTGTTCTGTACTCTTGTGGGGGGCTATGAACCACTATCTCTAGTGTTATATACCTTTTATTGATTCCTAGCTCCACACAAAATTATTCCAGACCTAATTTACCAATTTAAGGTTATTCCTTTCTGCCATATCATTCCATCCTTTAGAATCAGGGATATCAACTCCACCAATACCTCCTTTCCTATTACTGCTTCTAAAAGTCAAGTGCCCTGAAATATTTAAATTTCACTATGTTCACTTGGCAGCCACATGCCCACCATGGCTATGGCTATTGGATTCAGTTCAAATAGTTTTAATCCTTATTTTAAAATTCCCTTAACAACTGCAATTTTGCACTGAATTCTCACATCCATTGTGAGAACAAGATCAAAACATGGAATCATAGAGTCCTACAGCAAGGAGACAGGCCCTTTGGCCTAAACTGGCCCATGCTGACCAAAATGTCCATCCACGCCAACCCCATTTCTCTGCATTTGGACCATATCCTTCTAAACCTTTCCTATCCATGTATTTGTCCAAATGTTTTTTAAATGTTAATTTACCTGCCTCAACCACTTCCACTGGCAGCTCATTCAACATGCATACCACTCTCTGTGTAAAATAAACTGCCCCTCAGGTTCCCTTTTATTCTTTCCTCTCTAACCTTAAACTGATGCCATCTCGGCCTTGATTCCCCAAACCTGGAAAAAAGACTGAGTGCATTCACTCTGTCCATGCCTTTCACACATCTTATACACCGCTGTAAGATCCCCCCATAGTCTCCTATGCTCTAAAGAAGTAAATGTCCTCGTAAACACTCCAAGTAAACACTCCAAGTGTGGTCTCACCAACATCCTGTACAACTGCATCATAACTTCTCAACTTCTATACTCAATGCCCTAATCGGTGAAGGTGAGTGTTTTTAGTCTTCTATGGAAAATTATTTTCTTTTCTAAGAAATCCTTAACTTTATGAAGTTTAGGGTGTTCAAGATTTTATTGCTATTCCATTACCTTTAAATGTTTCTCTCAATCCTCTTTCCTGGATCTTGGACAAACTAAAAGAAGAGTTTGTCAATTGCAAGGCAAAACCTCACTCCTGTCAGGCCTCTAACCTCCTCTCTCCTTCATAATCTTTTTTGTTTCTCTCTCTTTATTATAAATAAGCATAAGTCAGTGGGTCCTTTGAATTTACTGCTTATTCCTTCCACATTCCAAATGGGCTATCCTAATTTGCTATATATGTTGAACTTATTGGTATTTATACTGTGACATATTGTAATGCCACCCCTTTCTGGGGCTTCTAAGTTGTACAACTCCTGCATCTCTTATACTTTCCTTCTCCCTATTCTTAGATCTTTCTTTTTTTGAGATAGCACAATGCTTGAGATTGAAATGCTAATTCCTCATTCCATTGTGTCATCATTTCATTAATGTATATAAAATGCAGTCTGGGATTTGAACATACTTTTAGTTATCATTATAAAATTTATGGTATTGAAATTCCTTTGACAAATATGTTAAAATAAAGACTCAAATATATTTTAACAGATTAGTGAATCTCAGTGAAGATCTTATTCATACGAACTCTCCTTACTTAATATTGATTGCCTTATTTTACTCAATGCTTGACAGTAACAGAGTTCTACAAAATGTCAGCCATTAATACTTTGAAACATTATTACATAGTTTAAAAATCAGTTAAATAATTAAGATCTTATGTTATTTTATCTAGTGCCTCCCCTTAAATCAGAGCTCCTTGTAATGCTCATAAGCATTTTACCATCATGAAAAACATGTATTTAATACACAACATTGAATTAGCCTGAAGTGTACCTTAATATACATACTATAAAATTCTTAGAAAACATGGATAATCTTAATTTCCGGGTATCTCTGAAAATACATGGAAAATAACTAAAATATTTTTTCAGTGACTGTTAATGTTGACATGATTAGTTTAGCAATACAAAATACACTTCCACTGCTCATATATTGGCCTTGTTGGGAACTGATTGTTAAACTGATTGTTAAAAAAAGAAAGATCTAAGAATAGGGAGAAGGAAAGTATAAGAGATGCAGGAGTTGTACAACTTAGAAGCCCCAGAAAGGGGTGGCATTACAATATGTCACAGTATAAATACCAATAAGTTCAACATATATAGCAAATTAGGATAGCCCATTTGGAATGTGGAAGGAATAAGCAGTAAATTCAAAGGACCCACTGACTTATTTCCTGACAAGACTTAAGCCAGAATTCTGTTCTGCACTTTTGTCAGTTCTAATTGGGCCTGTTTGTAAAGGAAGACAGGACTTGTGAATGGGATACCTTTCCGTGAACTATTTATATGTGCCACTGTTTTGGGAACAGGAAATTCATGCAAATTACACTCCCATTTCCACACTGGAGAGGACAAAGAGCCTTTATTCTGTATAAATGTAAAAAACATTTTCTAATTTACCAATTATAGGTGTGTAAAAGTTAGAAAGAGAAACATTCACAATTGATAGAACCATCCAATAGCTAATAGGATGACTCTACATTTAGTGTGCATGTAATTGTGATTAATAATTCGTTACATTTTTTGGTAACTTTCTTGCAGTAAAAGAGTTAATACTTTTCTGCAGACTTAAGTGTCTCAATTAATCAATATGTACAATATGTACGTGTAGACAAGTCCCCACGGCCTGGGATCTATCCCAGGTTTCTCCGGAAGGCAAGGGAAGAATTAGCTGGGACATCAGCAGATATCTTTACATCCTTTTTGACTGGAGGCGAGTTTCCAGAGGACTGAAAATCAGCCAAAGTTGTACCCTTGTTCAAGAAAGGAAGTGGGGATAATCCAATAAAGTTTAGGCTGGTGAGCCTCATGTCTGTGGTGGGTAAGTTCTTGGAGAAGATACTGAGGGACAAGATATATGTACATTTGGAAGAAAATGGACTAGTTAGTGAGAAGGTCATGTCTCACCAACCTGGTTGAATTCTTTTGAAGAGGTGACAAAGATAATTGATGAGTGAAAGTCTATGGAAGTAGTTTATGTGGGCTTTAGTTAGGCAGTTGATAAAGTCCCACATGGTGGATTGGTAGAAAAACTAAAATCACAATGGGATTCAAGGTGGGCTGGCTAGATAGATACAAAACTAGCTTGATGATAGAAGATGGAAGGTAGCAGTGCAAGAGTGCTTTTCAGAATGGAGACCAGAATTGAGATCCACAGGGATCAGTCTACGGTCCTCTGTTGTTTGTTGTGTATATAAATGATCTAGAGGAAAATGTGAGTGGTCTGATTGGTAAGTTTGCAGATGATACAAAGATTGATGGGGTAACTAATAGTGCTGATGATTGTGCAAGGATACAACAGGAGATAGATAGATTGATGAATTGGGCACAGAAATGGCAGATGGAGTTTAATCCAGACAAATACGAGGTGATGCATTTTGGAGAATCAAATTTCAGTGTGAATTATACTGTAAATGGCAGAACCCTTAGGAACGTTAATATACAGATGGATTAGGGCGTGCAGGTCCACAGTTTCCTAAAAGCTCGTCTTCATCAGCCAGGGCCTGGAATATAAGAGTTGGCAAACCAGGTTGCAGCTATGTAAAAACCCTTGTTAGGCTGCATTTGGAGTATTGTATGTAGTTTTGGTCGCCACACTACCAGAAGGATGTGGAAGATTTGGAGACATTGCAGAGAAGGTTCACCAGGAGGTTGCTTGGTCTCAAGGGCATGGCTATGAGGACAGGTTAAAAAGACTAGGATTGTTTTCACTGGAAAGATGGCAGCTGAGAAGAGACCTGATAGAGTTCTACAAAATTACAAGAGGCATGGACTAGGGTGGATAGTCAGAAGCTTTTTCCCAGGATTGAAGTTTCAGTTACAAGAGGGTACAGGTTCAAGGTGAGAGGGGGACGGTTTAAGGAGATGTGCGAGGCAAGTTTTTCGCACAGAGAAGTTTTTCATGTAGGAGCCTGAACACACTGACAGAAGAGATAGTGGAAGCAGGCACATTGGTGACATTTAAGGGGCATCTGTATGGTTAAATTATTAGGTAGGAAATAGAGGGCAGAAGGTTTGTTTTTTAGTTGAGTAAGGGCATGATGATTGTGCTGTACTTCTGTTTTGTTCTTCAGGTTTATGTACTCACTTTGATCTCCTCCTGACGTCCCCAGCTAAGCAGTTGCCAAATTTCACCCATTTTGATTCGCGCCATGTGATATCAGGAAACATCTTTGACAATATATAGCAGAAGTTATTGGCCCTGACAGCATCTGGCTGTGGTACTGAAGCATTATGTCCCAAACTAGCTACATCTCTGTTTCATTTTCAAAAGAAGAAATAACTTGTGTTTCCACAATGCCTTTCACCACCGCAGGATATCTAAAAGCACATTACAGTTTTGAAGTGAAGTTACTGTTGTAATGTAGGAAATGTGTCCTATTTGTGTGCAATAAGCACCCACAAAAAAGAACAAAGATAATGATCAGATTTTCTTTTGAGTCATACCGACTGAGGGATGAATGTTTGCCAGGATACAGGAGATAACTCACCTCCTCTTCTTCAAAGTAAAACCACAATATCTACTTGAGATGCCAAATGTGACCAAATGAAAGACAAGTTTCCAACAGTGCAGCGCTCCCTTACTACTCGATTAGAGTGACATTCTAGATTTTCTGCTAAAACCTCTGGATCCAGAGTTGAACCTTCTAACTCATAAGCAAGCTGGATGCTAGATATTGGTCATTAAGTTTAGTGGATATTGTAATTTCACATGTGTCCTAGCATATTCTTCTCTTGTCATAGAGTCATAGAAATGTACAGCATGGAAACAAAACCTTCAGTCCAACCCGTCCATGCCGACCAGATATCTCAACCCAGTCTAGTCCCACCTGCCAGCACCCAGCCCATATCCTTCCAAACCCTTCCTATTCATATACCCATCCAAATGCCTTTTAAATGTTGCAGTTGTACCAGCCTCTACCACTTCCTCTGGCAGCTCATTCCATACACATATCACCCTCTGTCTGAAACAGTTGCCATGTAGGTCTCTTTTATATCTTTCCCCTCTCACCCTAAACTTATGCCCTCTAGTTCTGGACTCCCCGACCACAGGGAAAAGACTTTGTCTATTTATCCTATCCGTGCCCCTCATAATTTTGTAAACCTCTATAAGGTCACCCCTCAGTCTACAACGCTCTAGGGAAAACAGCCCTAGCATGTTCAGCCTCTCCCTCTAGCTCAAATCCTCCAACCCTGGCAACATCCTTGTAAATCTTTTCTGAACCATTTCAAGTTTCACAACATCTTTCCGATAGGAAGAAGACCAGAATTGCATGCAATATTCCAACAGTGGCCTAACCAATGTCCTGTACAGCCGCATCATGACCTCCCAACTCCTGTACTCAATACTCTGATCAATAAAGGAAAGCATATCAAATGCCTTCTTCACTATCCTATCTACCTGCGACTCCACTTTCAAGGAGCTATGAACCTACATTCCAATGTCTCTTTGTTCAGCAATACTCTCTGGACCTTACCATTAAGCATATAAATCCTGCTAAGATTTGCTTTCCCAAAATGCAGCACCTTGCATTTATCTAAATTAAACTCCATCTGCCACTTCTCAGCCCATTGGCCCATCTGATCCAGATCCTGTTGTAATCTGAAGTACCATTCTTTGGTGTACACTAAACCTCCACTTTTGGTGTCATCAGCAAACTTCCTAACTATATCTTTTATGCCCACATCCAAATAATTTATATAATGATGAAAAGTAGAGGACCCAGCACCGATCCTTGTGACTCTCCACTGGTCGTAGGCCTCCAGTCTGAAGAACAACCCTCCTCCAACCCCTCTGTCTTCTACCTTTGAGCCACTTCTGTATCCAAATGGCTAGTTCTCCCTATATTCCATGAGATCTAACCTTGCTCACCATTTTCCCATGGCGAACCTTGTCGAACGCCTTATTGAAGTCCATATAGATCACATCTACTGCTCTGCCCTCATCAATCCTCTTTGTTACTTCTTCAAAAAACTCACTCAAGTTTGTGAGACATGATTGCCCAAGCACAATGCCATGTTGACTGTCCCTAATCAGTCCTTTCCTTTCCAAATACATGTACATCCTGTCCCTCAGGATTCCTTCCAACAAATTGCCCACCACCGACATATAGTTCCCTGGCTTGTCCTTACTACCTTTCTTAAACAGTGGCACCACGTTAGCCAACCTCCAATCTTCGGGCACCTCACCTGTGACTATCGATGATACAAATATCTCAGTAAGATTCCCAGCAATCACTTCTCTAGCTTCCCACAGAGTTCTTGGGTACAACTGATCAGGTCCTGGGGATTTATCCACTTTTCTGTGTTATTGGATAACTCTTCACCTTCCTGATTAGTCATATTCTGATTAGGACTGACTCCAGCTGAAGTAAAATGCTTTTGATTAGATTACTTACAGTGTGAAAACAGGCCCTTCGGCCCAACAAGTCCACACCGACCCAGATCCATTCCCCTATGTTTACCTCTGCACCTAACACTACGGGCAATTTAGAGTGGCCAATTCACCTACCCTGCACATTTTTGGACTGTGGGAGGAAACCAGATCACCCGGAGGAAACCCACGCAGACACGGGGAGAATGTGCAAACTCCACACAGTCAGCAGACCCTGCAAATGGTCCGGTGAAATGTATATTTTTGACTGAACAAAAAAAAGGAAACAGCTTAACCTCTGGCTCTCACAAGTTAAATGTCTGCTAATTAAACCTGCTGAAACCCTCTGCTTCAATATTGTGAGAACTGTATGCTGCTGTTTTCAAAATGAATCACAAGTTAATAGCACCAAATCATCCTTCACCAGCAGCTTGTTTTATGTCACACCCAATTTTATTTGTTACTACTGCAAAATGAGAATTTCCCAAGAAACTAAAAGAGTCATGTTCATGTGAAAAATTGACACCAAAACAAAGAAGCTGATATTGGAACAGTGATTAAAAACAATTGTTAAAAGAAGTAGTGAATGAATTAAAAAAAAGGTGGGTTTTAGTAAGTTTTTCAAGAAGCTGAGAAAGGTGAAGAGATGCAAAGGTTGTGAGAACAAATTTCAGAGCTGAAAGCATCATTGAAGGTACAGTCACTAATTGGAGAATGGAGTGGGATATTCCCAAGAGGTCAAAGTTGGAGGAACAGAAAGACCTCATGTTGTTATAGGGGTGGAAGAAATTAAGTTTAGTGAGAACAGAAGCCACAAGGTGATTTGTCCATGAGGTGAAAGTTTTAACTTGGTGGCACTGGGGGACAAGAACGGCGACAGGTCAGCGAGTATGAGGCAATCTGTAAGAAGGGCTTTCTGTGGGTTGGGAAATGGACAGAAGAGTTCTGTGTGAGCTGAATTTCAAGGAGACCAGCCTGATACGTTCTACGGGAAAAAATACATTGATGAAAGTTTCAGAGTGAGGAACGTTATTTTATGGAGTTGGAACAAAGCCAATTTTGTGATAGAGAGAATATAATATTCAAAATTAATCTGAATGTGAGGCAGTGGCTGGGAAGACAATGGAAATTGAAGCAGAGATTTTGTGGCAGTGGGTATTTGCTCTGAGTTACACATGCAAAATTGTGCTTCTGATTGAAGGTTTTCAATTATTTTTAACTGGCAGGCAGAATGTTGGTTTTGGTCTCCAGCCAGCTATCATTTTATGGGGAATGCATGGGGTCAAGTTCCCCAAAAAGTTTTGTCTTCAGCCCTCACTAGAGGGACATAAGGGACACAATGAGATAGATTTTAGGTTCTGAATATTGACATAGTTTATCTTAGTAATTGACACCTTCCCTTACCTTTACAGTACAAGAGAAAAAAGACAAAACATCCAAAGTTTTGCAGCCTGCTGGGCTAAGAAGACAGGTAACAACATTCAGGAAAAGGTAGACATAGGGAAACCTAGAAATAAAAAAAATGACTAAAACAGGAAATTAAGCCAAAAGAGTATGGAGAACAAATCCTTTTCAGTATTTCCCATGATTATAGGGGACACAACAATGCTAGCTGATTATCTTGGTGTCAACCATCACCTGAATTCATGGTTGGTTTTGCAGCTAAGTATCTTTCCTGCTGCTAGCCTTTCACCATTTTTCTGAGACTGGGAAGTATAGATTAGCAGCCCAGGAATCTCTCCTACTTTTACCATTTGCCACTGGTGTGTTCGCAGGATTTACAGCTGAAGATCTTGCATCGTCATTAAAGCTTGGATTGAGATATGAACTCAAAGCTTCTGGCTCAGGAGTAGGGATGCTGTGCTACAAGACCTTCCTTGCAAAGGGGGCAATAATATTAAATTAAAATCGCTGACAATCTCTCAAAATCTGCATCAATGAAAATGCTTTCTGTTTTTTAGCCATATTTATGTTCTCAAGGTAAACTGTTGCATAAGCTGCTGGGATTTGTTAATGTTCACAGCTAAAGGGTAATCCTTAATGACTACTTGGTTATATTGGAATCAAAATAATTTCAAAGCACTTAAATATTAGTCTGAAGAGGATCACTGGACCTGAAACATTAACTCTACTTTCTCTCCACAGATGCTGCCAGACCTGCTGAGTTTCTCCAGTATTTTCTGTTTTTGTTTCAGATTTCCAGCATTCACTGTTCTTTGTTTTATTTATGCATTATCCCATTGAATATTCAATCTTCTGGGCTCATTGCAGAAATTAATGTGAATACATGTCTAATGAAAATGCCTGATGCTATTATCTAATGATGCGGATGCATAAAGAAACCTAATTGTCTTCCATCCCAAATGAAATGACGTACTTATTCGGGATTTTTCATAGATATTCAAAACTCTTCACAGGGAATGAGATATAAAGCAAAGAAGTACAGCAGCAAATTAGTGAGCAGCAAGAAACCACAGAAGCAATCAGTTAATAAACAAGGAGATTTGTTTTACAGACGCTGGTTGATAGCTAAATGCTTACCAGGTCATCTGGAGAACTCTCATCCCCTTCTTCATCGTATCATGAATCTTTGATACCCACTTGAAAGAGCAGGTGAAATTTAAATTTTACAACTCAGTTCCAACTCCACAGCACTCTGTTTCTCTCTCTCTGTAAGACTCTAAAGTGAGATTTACATTCATGTTTTTCTGATTCAAAAATGAGAATGCTACTTCTGAGCTAGGATAGATGGCAGTTATTTCAATAACAAGGTGATCTATCCAGTTACATCTGTTTTGGAAGAGAGCAATGTCGTTGTAATTTATTTTGTTGCAGATGTATTATTAGTGACAATAATAGTTGAATAAGAAAAAAAGTGAGGCAAATACAGTACATAGCTTCAATGAACTTGTCTTCTGGATTTTATAACATTTGCTGTTTGCTGAGGCCAATGGATAGAATTATTACTGAGGGTAGGGGAGTGGCATAATGGTTCAGGGCATGGATGATGCGAGGAGAATCATGCAGGAGTGCCTGTGTCTGGTTCCACACAAAAAGAAAAGTGTTCCATCTTCATGTGGGGGTAAAAAGGGCCCAAAACAGGAATTTCAGTCTCTGGTAGTGGGATGCCATTTTAGGCTCATTTAAGAGAAATTATCACTGAGATGACCAGGAATTAAAGGTTGCTCAAGATTTTACTGGGAGTCATGTATCTCTCCGATGCCCCCACCCTATCAATTTTAGTGCTGGAAATGTCCAAAATCCATGGATTGCAATGAAGTAGTAATAATAAGTATTTATAAATGTGACTCATATGAGCCGTGGGGTAGGCAGTGGCATGGTGGTAATGCTAAAGATCTAGCAATCCAGAGAATCAGGCTCCTGTTTTAGGAACAAGGATTCAAATCCTACCATGGTTAGTTTGATCTTAGAGTAGGATAAAAGGTCGGCACAACACCGAGGCCGCAGGGCTTGTACTGTGCCGTGCTGTTCTATGTTCTATGGCAGATGGCAAAGCTTGAATTCAACAAAAGTTAGTATAATGATACCCATGTCACCAATGTTACCATTGTTGTTAAAAACCCAGCTTGTTCATTAAAGCCCTTCCTTTGTTCAGAAAATCTGACATGCTTATCTGATTTGGCCTCCATCTGAGTCCAGGGCCAAGGCAATGTCCTCTAGGCAATTAGGGATGGGCAAGAAATGCTGGCCTAACCAGTAACACCCACATCCTGTGAATAAAAACAATCATACTTGACTATTGGATGGAATTGTTAATTTTGTCCACTTTAAAACTTATCTGTTAGTGGGAACAATTATTTTTATGCAGTCCTTCCAATGCATCAGTCCTTTTTGGCTGAATAATGGAGAAAGCTATGGCCTAGTGTTTTTATCACGAAACTATTAAAGCAATAAATCATTGTTTTGGGGACCCATATTCAAATGTCGCCATGGCAGATGGTGAAATTTGAATTAAATTATAAAAAGTCTGGAATTAAGAATTTAATGATGACCATGAAACCATTGTTGATTGTTAGAAAAACCCACCTGGTTCACTAATGTCCTTCAGGGCAGGAAATTTACCATCTTCACCTGATCTGGCCTACATGTGACTACAGGCCCACAGCAATATGGGAGACCCTCAACTGCCCTCTGAAATGGCCTAGCAAGCCATTCAGTTGTATCAATCACAACGAAATTTCAACAAGACATCAATGTAGGCATCAGAAAAGACAACAACAAAAAACAATTCTGTTGACCCTGCAAGGACCTCCTTACTTACATTTGGGGGCAAGTGTTAAAATTGGGATCACTGTCTCACAGACTAGTCAAATAACAGCCTGCATAGTCATACTCATGGAATCATATCTTGCAATGCCACAAACACTACCATTACCATCCCTGGATATGACCTGTCCCATGCGCAGGCCAAACCCAGCAGAGATGGTGGCACAGTTGTATATAGTTGTGAGGGAGTTGCCCTGGGAGACCCCAACATTGTCTCTGGACTCCATGAAGTCTCATGGCTTCAGGTTAAACATGGACAAGGAAGCCTCCTGCTGATTATTATGTACAGTCCTCACTGGGCTGATGAATCAGTACTTTCAATGTTGAATACCATTTGGAGAAATCACTAAGGAAAGCAAGGTGGAAAATGTACTCTGGGTAGAGGAATGCAATGCCTACCACCAAGATTGGCTCAGCTGCTGAAGGACGTAGCTGCCACACTGGGCCTGCAGCAGGTGGTGAGGGAAAAACATACTTCACGTCATCCTCATCAATTTTCCTGCTGCATATGCACCTAATTATGACAGTTTCAGTAGGAGTGATCACCAAACAGTCCATGTGGAGATGTACTTCACACTGAGAGGAGCCTCCATTATGCCATCTGGCACTGTCACTGTGCTAAACGGGACAGATTTCAAACAGATCTGGCAACTCAGGACTGAGCATCCATGAGGCATGGTGGACCATCAACAGCAGCAGAATTGTACTCCAGCACAATCTGTAACATCCCCCACTCCACCATTACCATGAAACCAGAGGATCAAACCCTGGTTCAATGGACAATGGAAGAGGACATGCCAGGAGCAGTACCAGGCATACCTAGGCATCAACCTAGTGAAGCTACCAAACAGGATTACCTTGCATGCCAAACAACATAAACAGTAAGTGATAGATAGAGCTAAGTGATCTGACAAACAATGGATCAGATGTATGCTTTGTAGTCCCACCACATCTAATTGTTAATAGTGTGATGATGCTACTCCTTTAACAAGGTTATGTTACCCTTGGTTTTGTTTTCAGAGGGGTCGTAAAGGCAGAGGTTTCAATATGTCTGAGTTTATCTACTTAAAAAAGCTTTTAAGTGTCTTTTAAAAACATTTGTACAATGAAAGGGGAGTTGCCAGTTCTCCCAGTTCAGGGTTTGGTTTGATTTGGTTTTAGTAAGCTGTTATGTTTGCAGCTGCTGGTCAAGTTTTAGCTGGGAACCCAGAGCAGCTGCTGGAACCAAAGAAGCAGTTCCTTGCTGATCCTCTCTCTCTCTCTCTCTCTCTCTCTTTCTCTCTCTGACATCTCTCCTGTAAGAAGCTGTGTTTCATTTTACCTTTTTGCCAAGGGATGTGTTATGGGATGTCACAGGTTTTTGGAGCAGCATCATTAAGTTGCAGTGCAGTTGATTGGGTTTTCAGATAAGTTAGGTTATTCAAATTTGCTTTTTGTTCATTTAAATAAATGCTGTTTTGTTATAAACCAAGTGGTTGGGCCAGCTGCATCACTCCTGGGATATTCACTTTACACTTGCTTAAACAGCCTTCTTGAAATGTTTTGAGGGGGTCTGACCTGGTCCATAGCAATGACTGTCTACAATTTTAAAAGTGACTGGAGGAGAGGCTATACAAATATTCCCATCCTCGATGATGGAGAGGTCCAGAACATTAGAGCCAAAGATAAGGCTGAAAGATTCATAGCAATCTTGAGCAAGAAGTGCCAAATATCTGACCCATTTCAGCCTGGTTGAGTGATATCCCACATTACAGATTCTAGTCTTCAGCCAATTCGATTGACTCCACACTCCAGTGGGTACTAGATACTGCAAATACTACGGACAACATTTTGGCAATGACTTGTACTCCAGAACTTGCTGCTCCCCTAGCCCAACTGTTCCAGCACAGTTATAACATTGGCATCTACCTGATAATGTGGAAAGTTGCTCAGGTACGTCCTGTACACAAAACGCAGAACAAATTTGGTGATGGTGCCAGACAACATGATAGAGGCTATTCTCACTGTGAAGACATGTCTTCAGCTCAGCAAGGAGCCTGTGGTGATCACTCTTACTGATACTGTCATGGACAGGTTCATATGCAGCAGGAGATTGGTGAGGATGATATGAAGTATATTTTCCCTCACCACCTGCTGCAGAACAAGGGCGGCACAGTGGCTCAGTGGTTAACACTGTTGCCTCACAGCGCTAGGGACAGGAGTTCTATTCCAGTCTCATGCAGTTATCTGTGTGGAGTTTGCACATTCTCCCCGTGTCTGTGTGAGTTTCCTCTGGGTGCGGTGATTTCCTCTCACTGTCCAAAGATGTGCAAGTTAGGTGGATTAGCTATGAGAAATACTGGATTACAGGATTAGAGTGGGGTGGGTCTGGGTAGGAAGCTCTTTGCAGAGCCAGTGTGGACTTAATGGGCCAAATGGTCTGCTTCCGCACATAGGGATTCTATGAAATTCCGCCCGGCCAATTACCAACCCATCAGTCCACTCTTGATCAAGTGTAAAGTGATGGAAGGTGTTATCAACGGTGCTATCAAGCAGCAACTGCTCAGCAATAACCTGCTCACTGTCACCCAGTTTGGGTTCCACCAGAGCCACTCAGCTCTTGACCACATTACAGCCCCGGTTCAAACATGGACAAAGCAGCTGAACTCCATAGGTGAAGAGAGAGTGACAACCCTTGACATCAAGGCTGCATTCAACCAAGTGTGTCATCAAGGGGCCTTAACAAAACTGGAATCAATGAGTATTGGGGGAAAACCTTTGACTGGTTGGAGTCATAACTGGCGCATAGGAAGATGGTCATGTTGTTGGACGTCAATCATCACACCTCCAGGTTAATGTCCCAGGCACAACTATCTTTAGCTTCTTCATCAATGATCTTACCTCCATCATAAGATCAGAGTGGGGATATTTGTAGATGATTGCAAAATGTTCAACACTCTTTGCTACTTGTCAAATACTGAAGCAGTCTGTGTTCGAAGGTAACAGGATCTGGACAATATCTAGGCTTGGGCTGACAGGTGGCAAGTAACATTTGCATTACACAAATGCCAGGCAATGACCATCTCCAATAAGAAAGAATTTAACCACTGCTTGTTAGCATTGAATGGTGTTACCATCACTAAAACCATACTATCAAAAACTGTGTCTTACCATTGACGAGAAATTCAACTAAACTCACCACACAAACACAGTGGTACAAGACCAGATCAGAAGCTAAGAATACTGCTGAAAATAACTCACCTCCTGACTACCCAAAGCCTGTCCACCATCTACAATGCACAAGTCAGGAGTGTGATGAAATGTCCCCCACGTCGCTGGGTAGGTGTAGCTCCAACAACATTCAAGAAGCTTCCAGAACCATCCAGGACAAAGCACTCCACTTGATTGGCACTACATCCATAATCATCATTCTCTCCACCATTGATGCTCAGTAGTAGCAGTGTGTACTGTATACAAGAAGCACTGAAGAAATTCACCAAAGATTCTCAGACATCATCGTCCATACCTACAATCACTTCCATCTAGAAAACCAAGGGGAACAGTTACAGGGGAACATCACCACCTGAAAGTTTCCCTCCAAGCCACTCACCATCTTGACTTGGAAATAGATTGCTATTCCTTCACTGTTACTGGGTCAAAATAATGGAATTCCATCTCTAAGACCATTGTGGGTCAAGCTACAGCATGTGTATTGCAGTGGTTCAAGAAGGCACCATCACCATCTCAATGAGTCCCGTGAGTGAATTAAAAATAAAATAATGGAAATATGTCACTGGCCAAGTCAGAAATTAAAAATAATTAGTTTCATTTACTTGACTTCTTAGGAACATTTTTTATGTTTACAGTTTGAAAACATCATCTACAATTCTCTGCTATCCAGTGCATATGCAGTAATGTTGATTAATTCTATGCATTTAGCAAAGGGTTGACCTAAAATCTTTTTCCAGATGTGCAGAAAATAATCAATATTTAGTTTGTTAGTTGTTTTTTGTATTTGAGATAATATGATTTTCATCATAGCACTGTTATGATACAACTGACTTATGCTGTACATGTTACTAAACCAATTAATTGGTTGTATGTAAGCGTGAAGAGTTAAATTAAATGTTAAGACACTCATTGACAGGAAAGCGATTTTATCAGTTTGCTGCCATGCCCTTCCTCCAAAAGAGTTAGACATCCATTTGGTACTTCTTTCCAACAACGTGGTGAGAATCTATATCAGAAAATGTTGAAGAATCTAAACATGTTAACTCTGTTTTTCTCCCCACAGATACTGCCAGACCTGCTGAGTTTCTCCAGCTGTTTTTGTTTGTTTCTGATCTTCAGCATTCACAGTTCTTTTATTTTGATGGAAATCTACAATGTACCAATATGTGATATTGAACAAGTAAATGTCACTTTTAACAGTATGCATTAGTGCAGCAATGTAATATGTTGTTGTCCGCCACATTACATACGTGGAAAGAAAAATGACAGCAGATTGACTGTCTCAGTGAATAGTACTGTCATTTATATTATGTTTACTGTCTATCTTGTTACTTCTCTTCCACTAAAGCTATTAACCATCTATAACAACAACTATATACTGCAGGGAATGCCAGAATAAAAATCATGTTTTCCCAGTTCTGCTGTGGAAAGATAGGGTGGAAAGAGGTCTGAGTGATGTGGACTCTGGCAAGATGTGTGTCAGAATCTGATAACAAATCTGATAAGATGCATCTGGACATTCAGCTCATTTTATTCCACCTTTTATGCTTTTTACAAGAGGCGGGTGAAATTCTTGCTAGGCAGCAGCAGGGTTTGGTTGATGGGAATTTGTGCTTATTAAATATTTTGTTATTGCCAAAACTAGCCTAATTAATATTCACACTCTGATCTTACCAAATTTGCCAAACAAACTCAACATTGGGAAAACTTGACAAGGAAACCAGAGAGTGAACCTGGCAGATTCAGCTTAACTTGCTCCGAGTAACCTCCATTTTGGACACTGGAGAACACCGGCTTAGGGCACAACCCACAGGCACCAGTTGCTCACACTCAATGTCTATAGATAGTGGCATCTGGCACCTGCTAAACCATCTAGAAATACACTGGCCTCGATACACTAGCAGGCTGCACACGAGGCACCGACATACATAACAAGGCTCAACAGGGACACTTTGTGTGCATTGGCAGGATTCAGGTTAAGGAATGGACCTGACTGCATTCATGGCTGATTTTTCGCTCTCATAGTATTTGCTCATTTTACATGTGCCTACAAGCTCACACAATTTATGCCTTAATTTGCATTGAATTGCATTTCCTTGCCTGTCATCACTGCCATTCTAAAGGGCTTTTTAGGGCAGACACAGAGAAAACTGCTTGCCATGAATGATTTGGGAGGGGCATCCACCAGAATGGCAAGCTGAGACAGCCACAGAAGGGTGTCAGTTGATGGGGATTCATACTTGTTAAATGCTTTGCTAATGTCATGGCAAACACACTGCATGGTAGAAACTGCTGGGGCTAGTTCTCAGTCAAGTTAAGAGGGGTGTCATTGTCTGTCCTTCCAGACAATAAAAGGTAACCTGTATGGAATCCCTCAGCTGTGTACCCATAAATGTATCAGGATAGTGACTGATTCATTTTGTTCTCAATGATGAGGTCAGTGCTGCAGCCCTGGCAATAGGATTTGGAAACATAGTTTCCCCAAGATCTTGGGTACTGTCGACTGCACATACATGACATTGGGATGTCCGTATCCCAGCGCTGTGGAATTCGTGAATAGGAAAGGGTTCCATTTAATTATTGTGCAGGTGATCTGTGATCACTGTTACCTCTTCCTGGAGATGTGTGTTTGCTATGGTATCATGACTCCCACATGCTGAAGAATTCTCATGTACCTGGTGCAGTTAAGGGTCCAGGACATTAAAAGGTTGGTCACTGGGGCCAACGGCTCTTGAGACCATTGCACAATCCCTGACTGATGCGAAGCAGATGTTTAATGTAGACTTGATCAGGTAAAACAGTTGTCTAAAAGGTGGTGTCATCATGGGTTTGGAGAGAAAAATCAGATTCTGTTCTTTGGTCTACAAATACTACATATAACTCTGTGAAAATGAATAGGAGGAAATACTACTGCGGATTGATGGATATGCTGGAACTGAGAGGTATATAACGCAGGGAAAGAGTTATTGCTGGGGGAAAGGCAATTATGATGTGATGAGGCAAGATTTAGGATGCATAGGATAGGGAAGGAAACTGCAAGAGATGGGCACAATTGAAATGTAGAGCTTATTCAAGGAACAGCTATTGCGTGTCCTTGATAAGTGTGTACATGTCAGGCAGGGAGGAGGTGGTCGAGCGAGGGAACTGTGGTTTACTAAAGAAGTTGAATCTTTTGTCAAAAAGAAGAGGAAGGCTTATGTTAGGATAAGACGTGAAGGCTCAGTGAGGGTGCTTGAGAGTTACAAGTTAGCCAAAAAAGACCTAAAGAGAGAGCTAAGAAGAGCCAGGAGGGGACCTGAGAAGTCATTGGCAGATAGAATCAAGGAAAATCCTAAAGCTTTTGATATATACATCAGGAATAAAAGAATGACTAGAGAAAGCTTAGGGCCAATCAAGAATTGTCATGGGAACTTGTGCGTGGAGTTAGAGGAGATAGGAAAAGTGCTAAATGTTTATTTTTCCTCAGTATTCACACTGGAAAATGACAATATTGTCAAGGAGAATATGGAGATACAGGCTATGAGACTAGACAGGATTGAGGTTCACAAGGAGGAGGTGTTAACAATTCTGGAGAGTGTGAAACTAGTTAAGTCCCGTGGGCTGGATAGGATTTATCCTCAGATTCTCTGGGAAGAGATTGCAGAGCCTTTGGCTTTGATCTTTATGTCATCATTATCTATAGGAATAGTGCCAGAAGACTGGAGGATAGCATATGTTGTGAAGGGTAGGTCATGCCTCACAAACCTTTGAGATGGTGACCAAACAGGTGGATGAGGGTAAAGTGGTTGTTGTGGTGTAAACAGATTTCAGTAAGGCAGTTGATGAGGTTTCCCATGGTAGGCTATTGCACAAAATAGTACAGATTTTGGTTCAGAAATTGGCTAGCTGAAAGAGGACAGAGGGTGGTATTTGATGGGAATCGTTCATCCTGGAGTTCAGTTACTAGTGATCGACACATAGATCTGCTTTGGAGCCACTTTTGTTTGTCATTTTTATAAATGATCTAGATGAGGGCATAGAATGATGGCACTAAGGTCGATTGAGTTTTGGATAGTGCTGAAGGATGCTGCAAGTTACAGAGACACATAGATAAGCTGTGTTGAGAGGTAGCAAATGGAATTTAATGCGGAAAGGTGTGAAGTGATTCACTTTGGAAAGAGCAACAGGAATAAAGAGTACTGAGCTAATGGTAAGATTCTTGGTAGTGTAGATGAGCAGAGAGATCTCGGTGTCCATGTATATAGATCCCTGAAAGGTGCCACCCAGGTTGATAGGATTGTTAAGAAGGCATATGGTATGTTAGCTTTTATTGTTAGAGGAACTAAATTTCGGAGTTATGAGGTCATACTGAAGCTGTACAAATCTCTGGTGCGGCCGCACATGGAGTATTGGGTACAGTTCTGGTCACCACATTATCGGAAGGATATGGAAGCTTTGAAAAGTGTTCAGAGGAGTTTTATTAGGATGTTGCCTGGTATGGAGGGAAGGTCTTGTGAGGAAAGGCTGAGGGACTTGAGGCTGTTTTCATTAGAGAGAAGAAGGTTGAGGGGTGACTTAATTGAGATGTATAAAATGTTTAGAGAGTTAGATAGGGTGGACAGTGAGAGCTTTTTTCCTTGGATAGTGATGGCAAGCACGGGGGGACATAGTTTTAAATTGAGGGGTGATAGATATAGGACAGATGTTAGAGGTAGTTTCTTTACTCAGAGAGTAGTAGGGGTGTGGAATGCACTGCCTGCAAAAGTAGTAGACTTGCCAACTTTAAGGGCATTTAAATGGTCATTGGATAAACATATGGATGAAAATGGAATAGTGCAGGATAGATAGACTTCAGATTGGTTCCACAGGTTGGTGCAAAATCAAGGGCCAAATGATCTGCACTGCGCTGTAATGTTCTATGTTCTAATTCTATGTGGAAAAATGTAGGCACGTTGGAGGAAAATGGGCACCACCTGGAATTAATATCATGCAAATTATGCCCTACCTACTCTTTTTTTTCTGAGTGTTTCTTTCCATCTATTAATCTTATTTAGATCACAGCCTCAATACACAAAATATTTCACTGTGCATTATCTCAGTCACTATGTCTTGATTTCCTAATAACCTTCAATAGCGCAATGAAAGCCTTCTTTCTATCAAACCCCCAAAGGCACACTTCATTTAAGTCCCTCTCAAGTCTAACCACCTATCAGCTTTCTTATTCTAACTATCTTTTTGATTTCAGAGAGAATGACTGCACCTCCCCAATGCTGAAATAGCCTCTGTCTTTTTCAAACTTTTATTGCCTCCCTCAATTTTATTGATAGCACAGCAGTAAATGCAGTTCTCAACATTACTTGTTAGTTCTTTCTAAGCTTCACATCCTTTCTACTAATGTTTTTGCTGCCCTACACAAGCACACTGTGTTGAAATCAAGACTTTACAGGCATTCTCTTACTCTGATAATCCATTTATTTGAAGATGTGAACATTGGAATCCCTGAGACTTTACTTTCTGCCATAATAATCATTGTTTAAAACCCAAGCTTGATGATACTTGATGCCTAGATTCAGATTTATTTTGTTTGTGACTATTTTAAATATTGGTGGTGTCTTACATTTGACCCTTCACTTTTGTTCCATAATGAATGCCTTAATTTAATCAATTTTAGAATGTAAGAAGTACATTTATTTGAATAAGGTTCTTCTACCATTGCTTATTGTCACCAGCAATTCTTTCTTGCACAGGTGTAAAATATACAATAAATACAGCCTAGATAACCTCCTCAATGTCTGAAAAATGATCACAGCAATAAGTGAAGCAACGTTTCAGGCATTGTTAAATAAATAATTGAGAAATGGAAAAGTTCATCAAATTATTAAAGCTGATATTGTACTTGCATCTTGATTTAAATACCAATTAATAGAATGTTTGTTGGCTGTTGCAAAACTTTCAAATGTATTACTTTATAAAATCTGAAGATTCTATCTGAGAATTGTGGAAGCTTTTCCTCCCATCATCAAAGTCAGAAATCTACTGTTTGTTTCATCCGAAGATAAAATAATTTTAACCAGGGTAGCAGAAATGGAAAAACAATGTATGTATGATGGTTTTTATGGTAATCACTACTCCCTCTCTACCAATTAATGCAATATACAACTGCACAGTTAACAGAAAGCAGTTATTTACTTTTTTCATTCCATCTCAAATGTGTCCACATAACAGTTATGATTAATTTGTCATTCTTATTTTAAAGCGACATTGCTCCCAACGTAAGGTTGTAGGCCAACATTTTGCAATCTTTAGAAACAACATTTAATCACATTCATGTAATTAAATTATCACAGAATCACAAAAGTGTCACATATTTCTTGTTACAATCATCATGTAACAATTAGTCTCAAGAGTGTTGAGGATTGAAGTAGCATTTGAACCCTGTTATTGGCTTGATGCATTTATCCACTGAGCAGCAGAATTATACAGAGTGGGTTATTCCAGGTTCAATTCTCCATTCTGTACTATTAACGAAATTAAACAAAGAAAGATATAGTTATTTTCAAATTTACTCTAGTGTGATTGAGTTAGAAAATGGTTACATTTCCAGTTGCTGCTCAATGTCCAGTGACTTCCATTGGAAGTATTCAGATGAGGCTAAGACTGGATTTGACTGCCCTCAAATAGTCTGTTAGCACTCACTGCCAGGACTCAAATTTGAATAATAGCATCTTGAACAAGATTTTAGAGCTTGACAAGTACTTGCGGAAGTGTTCTTCAAGAGAATAAATTAGCAAAATGGGAGCCCATGGATTAAGGACAGAGCAACAGTATTGATATAAAATTTTTAAAGGAATAGAAACCAGACAGTAGTGGAGTAGATTTGTTTTAAAAAAACTGGAAGGAACCATATAATTGTGTTATTACGACTTTTTTTTTGATATATGTCAATTACCTAGATATGCAGGGCATAATGTTAAAATATGCAATTGATAAGAAACTGAAAATTGTAGTAATTAATGAAGAAGAGAGTAACACATTTCAGGATAACATATGCAGGTGAAATGGATATACATATGGCTGATCAGATTTATCTGAAGAAATGCATTTTTACTTTATTAGATTAGATTACATTACAGTGTGGAAACAGGCCCTTCGGCCCAACAAGTCCACACCGACCCGCCGAAGCGAAACCCACCCATACCCCTACATTTACCCCTTACCTAACACTACGGGCAATTTAGCATGGCCAATTCACCTGACCCTGCACATCTTTGGACTGTGGGAGGAAACCGGAGCACCCGGAGGAAACCCATGCAGACAGGGGGAGAACGTCCACACAGTCAGTCGACTGAGGCGGGAATTGAACCCGGGTCTCAGGCGCTGTGAGGCAGCAGTGCTAACCACTGTGCCACCGTGCCGCCCACAACTATACTAACTTGGTTGCTGGCTTCAAATGACCTCTATGTCTGCGGTAAGTCTTTTCACTCTGTAGTAGCCATTAAAACACATTACATGAAACATGATTTCAGAAGCAGCCAGCTGAAATTTTATATATTTTTAGAGTCATAAAAGAGTCAGCTACTGTAAGAACAACGTGAATTGGAACTGTAGTCTGTGACTTGAATTATTGGATGAGTCAGGATGGCATTGGATTTGCCAAATCATGTGCAGTGGAGATAAAGATGATATGAGACAGAATTAGAAGTTCTTCCAGTGTCACTGGCAAAATTAGGAGGTAACCACAGAATTAAATGACAATCCTGACCAAATGAAATTACTAACTCTATTCTCAATGCTGAAGAAAGAGTACAAGTTGTATTGCATCATAGATCTCACTGAGGAGCAGAAAAGCCAGTCTGAACGCCTTAAAGGCTCAATTTGATCGAGAGGTGACCACGCTGATACATTTTGCAGAGTTGTATGATTTTGAAAACTGAAAGATAATCTCATCAGAGATAGGTCTATTTTAGCTTCAGTGATCCTGCTTTGAGAATACATCTGCTAAGGGAGAAAAAAAACTCATTCTCAAGAAAGGTGTGCAGAAGTTCCAAGGTTGTTACCCATCAGTAATGGTATTTATTGGAATGGATGTATTATGTTGAGGTTCAGTCCAGGACAAATGAAAGCATAATATTAGCAAAAAAGAAGATATATTTGCAGAATGGCCAGCAGAAAGATCAATGAGTACAGAATGCAAGTATTGAATTGGGCACTGCACAAAAGAAAATGATGCTTGTCCAGTGTGGATAAAGTGGTTTCCTTTTTTTATTTGTTCACAGGATGTGGGTGTTACTGGTGAGGTCAGCATCAAAGCCCATCCCTAATTGCCCAGAGGTAGTTAGATGTCACTATTGTTGTGGGTCTGGAGTCACATTTAAGTTTGGCCAGGTAAAAATGTCAAGTTTCCTTCCCACAGGATGTTAGTGAGCCAACAATGGTTTCTACAACAATGGCAGTAGTTACATGGTTGTCATTAGGCTAGTTCTTGATTTCATATTTTATCATATTCAAGTTTCACCATCAAAATTCAAAAGCATTGAAGTTGTGCTCAACCCATAGAAAATGCTGGTTAAATCTCAGTGAGAGTTTTGTATTCAAATCTGGATGCTACCCTTTAAGAATGTTGTCAAGACTTTGGAGAGGAAGAAATTTACCAGAATGGCATGAGGAATGATGGATTGCAGTTATCTGGAGACCCAGCAGAAACTAGGGTTGTTATTTTAGAACAAAGAACATTGAGAGGGTTTTATAAAGACATTGAGAGGGATAGGAGCAGATGGTATGGGAAAGTATTTAACTGGGTGAAGGGGAATTCCAGTGCTATTAGACAGGAACTGGGTGCCTAAATTGGGAACAGACGTTCTCAGGGAAATGCATGACAGAACTGTGGAGGTTGTTTAGGAAGGACTTGCTGATAGTGCTGGACAGGTTTGTCCCATTGAGGCAAGGACGAGATGATAGGTTGAAAGAACCTTGGGTGGCAAGGGATATGGAACATCTAGTCAAGAGGAAGAAGGAAGCTTACTTAAGATTGAGAAGGCAAGGATCGGACAGGGCTTTCGAGGGTTAGAAGGCATCCAGGAAGGAACTGAAGAATGGACTTAGGAGAGGTAGAAGGGGGCATAAAAAAGCTTTGGTGGGTAGGATTAAGGAAATCTCCAAGGCAGTCTACACTTATGTGAGGAACAAGAGGATGGTCAGAGTGAGGGTAGGACTGATCAGGGATAGTGGAGGGAACTTGCGCCTGGAGTTGGAGGCAATAGGGAAGGTCCTTAATGAATACTTTGCTTCAGTATTCACTATTGAGAGGGACCTTGACGCTTCTGAGGCTAGGGTGAAACAGGCTGATGTCCTTGAACAGGTTCATGTCTCAAAGGAAGGTGTGCTGAAAATTTTGAAAAACATAAGGATAAATATATCACCTGGGCCAGACGGGATATACCCTAGATTACTACGGGAAGTGAGGGAAGAGATTGCTGCATCTTTGGCGATGATCTTTGCTTCCTCACTGTCCACTGGAGTAACACCAGATGATTGGGGTTTGGCAAATGTTATTCCCTTGTTCAGAAAGGGAATAAGGATAATCCTGAGAATTACAGACCAGTCAGTGTTACATCAGTGGTGGGCAAAATACTGGAGAGGATTCTAAGAGAAAACCATAGTTTGATTAGAGATAGCATGGCTTTGTGAGGGACAGGTCATGCCTCAAAAACCTCATTGAATTCTTTGAAGATGTGACAAAACATATTGATGAAGGTAGAGCAGTGGATGTGTGCACATGGTATTTAGCAAGGCATTTGATAAGGCTCCCCATGGTAGGCTCATTCACAAAGTAAGGACGCATGGGACACAGGGAAGTCTGGTTGCCTGGATACAGAATTGGCTGGCCCATAGAAGACAGCGGGTGGTAGTAGTTGGAAAGTATTCAGCTCAGTGACTAGTGGTGTTCCACAGGGTTTGTAATGGGACCTCTGCTGTTTGTGATTTTTATCAATGACTTTTGGAAGGGTGGATTATTAAGTTTGCCAATGACACAAAATTTGGTGGAGTTGTGGATAGTGTGGAGGGCAATTGTAGGTTGCAACAGGACATTGACAGGATGCAGAACTGGACTGATAAGTGGCAGATGGTGTTCAACCTAGAAAAGTGTTAAGTGATTCACTTTGGAAGGTTGAATTTGAATGCAGAATACAGGGTTAAAGGCAGGATTTTTGGCAGTGTGGTGGAACAGAGGAATCTTGGGGTCCACAACCATAGATCCCTCAAAGTTGCCACCCAAGTTGATAAGGTTGTTAAGAAGGCATATGGTGTGTTGGCTTTCATTAACAAGGGGATTGAGTTTAAGAGCCCTCGAGATTATGCAACAGCTCTATGGATCCCTAGTTAGACCACACATGGAATATTGTGTTCAGTTCTGGTCACCTCATTATAGGAAACATGTAGAAGCTTTAGAGAGGGTGCAAGGAGATTTACCAGGATGCTGCCTGGACTGGAGGGCATCTTTTATGAAGAAAGGTTGAGGGAGCTTGGACTTTTTTTATTGGAGTGAAGAAAAATGAGCGGTGACTTAATAGAGGTGTACAAGATGTTGAGAGGCTTAGATAGAGTGGATAGCCAGAGACTTTTTCCTATAGTGGAAATGTCTATCACGAGGAGGCATAACTCTAAGGTAAGTGGTGAAAGACTTTGGGGAACTGTCGCAGGTAGGTTCTTTACACAGAGATTGGTGGGTGTGTGGAATGGACTGCTGTGGTCGTACAGTCAGATACATTAGGGACACTTAAGCGATGCTTGGATAGGCACATGGTCTTCCAAGTGCCTATCCATAGTAAAATGAAGGGTATGTAGGTTAGTTTGATCTTAGAGTAGGATACAAGGCCGGCACATTGAGGGCTGAAATGCCTGTACTATGCTATGCTGTTCTATGTTCTATTTATGAAATAAAGTTGCAACTATATAAATAAGGGGAGAATATGCAATAAAAACCAAAAGAACTGCAGCGACTGTAAATCAGAAAAAAAACAGAAATTGTTGGAAAAGCTCAGCAGTCTGGCAGGAATAGTGGAGAGAAATCAGAGTTAACATTTCGCGTCAAGTGACTTTTCTTCAGAAATAAGAAGAAGGATTGGTAACTATGCCATAGAGCTAAGGTGCTTGGCAAAAGAACCACAGAAGCAACTTTTTTGTTTTAACATGCACACAGTGATAGCCTGGTGATATTATCAGCAGTATTAAAAAGGATGACGCTAGAAAAGCACAGCAGGTCAGGCAGCATCCGAAAAGCAGAAAAGGTGATGTTTCGGGCATAAGCCCTTCATCAGGTATGGGGAGGGGGAAGGAGGCTGAAAGATAAATAGAGGGGTGAGATGAGGCTGGGGGGAGGTAGGTGGGAATATAATAGTGGTTGCAGGTGAGGTGGTAATTGTGATCAGTCGTTGGGGAGGGTGGAGTGGATACATGGGAAGGAAGATGGAGAGTTAGGACAGATCAAGAGGATGGGTTGGAGGGTTGGATCTGGGATGAAGTGGGGGGAAAGGAAATTTGGAAACTAATGAAATTGATGCTGACGCTGTGTAGGGTTCTGAGGTGGAAGTTGAGGCGTTTGTCCTCCAGTTGGCAAGTGGTTTCGAATTGGCAGTGGAGGAGGCCCAGGACTTGCATGTCCTTGGGGGAATTTAAGTGGTTTGCTACAGGGCAGTGGGGTTGTTTGATATGTGTGTCCCAGAGATGTTTCCAAAACTGCTCTGCTTAGTGTCCTGTCTCCACAGATGTAGAGGAGACCACTTCGAGAGCAACGTATATGAGATGGGTGGATGTGCAGGGAAATCTCCGCCAGATATGAAATGATCCTTTGGGGCCTTGGATGGAAGTGAGGAGGGTGGAAGAGTGGGTGCAGGTTTTACACCTCCTGTGGTAACAAGGGAAGGTGCATGGTGTGGAGGGTGGGTTGTTGGGAGACATGACCCTAACGAGGGAGTTGCAGAGGGAATGCTCTCTGCAGAATGCAGATATGGGTGGGGACGGAAATATATCCTTGGAGGTGAGGTCTGACTGTTGGTGGCGGAAATGGTGGAGGATAATGTGCTGTATCCAGAGATTCATGGGGTGGAATGTCAGGACCAGGGAGTTCTATCCTTGTTGTGGTTTCCGGGGGCTGGGGTGGGGGGGGAAGGGGGGATGGGGGAGGGTTCAAGGGTGGAGGTGCAGGAAGTGAAGGAGATATTCTGGAGAGCATTTGGGAGGGGAAACTGGGGTTCTTGAAATAGGAGGTATTATCACCAGACTATTAACCAAAAGACTGAATGTTCGGGGACCTGGGTTCAAATCCTGCCAAGGCAATCTGCAATTAAGAGTCTAATGATTGTTGGAAAAGAACCATCATCTTGTTCGCTAATATCCTTTAGTGAAGGAAACTGCCATTCTTAACTGGTCTGGCCTAGAAGTGACTCAAGGTCCACAGCAACGTGGTTGACTTTGGGAAATTAAGAATAGGCAATAAATACTGGACTCACCAGCAATTCCCACATCCAATGAATAAGTGTTATAGCCACAAAACAACATGACCCTCTCTCACTAATATCCTTACATACAGATGAGGAAGGACACCACTTTGACTGGGACAACACATCCATCCTAGGACAAGCCAAACCCAGACATGCATGAGAATTCCTAGAAGCATGGCATTCCAACTGGAACGCTATCAACAAACACATTGGCTTGGACCCGATTTACCACCCCCTGAGAAAAAGAACAGGAAATGACATCACCATGGGAAATGACATCACCAGAGGAAATGGCATCACCAACCCAAAGAAACCCAAATATATAAATAGAAAGCAGGAATCAACTTTGTCTGAAGGCTCACTGAAGATGTTACCTCGTATGGTGATGAAATGTCTGAACATGAATCTTCCAGCTCAGCGAGCAAACCAACATCCAAAAAATGTTTTTAAAAAAGTTGTGATTGGGAATGCTAAGTGAAGAAAACTTAGAAGTACCTTTCAGTTAGATATTGGATAAATAATAAGTGAGAAAATATTATTGGGCCATGGGGAAAGAAATTATTCCATGGTTTTTAAATAAGGAAAAACAAGGTTGATGGGAACAAAAATCTTTCATTGATAAATACTATTTCAAACCTTCAAATAACTATAGCAATGCAATGTTGTACTATTTTGAAATAATAACTTGTATAAATAAGTCCTCACTTAAAGTTGAGGTTGTATTTTTGAGAAATATGAATTTAAGTGAAACAAGTTTAAGTGAATCACAGATTCCTATAGGAAGTGGTATTAAAGCTAGAATTAGGTTCTAGCTATAGTTGGGGAAAAAAGTATACAAGTCAAAATATTATACCATGCAATACAGTGCTGTGCAATCTTATCTGAAATAACTTGCAACATAAAACACACATCATTATATGTAAAAGAAATAAAATTATATGCGGTAAAACAATAAAGTCATTGAACAGTTTTTTTTAGATTGACCAATCGACTAGTGACAGCTGTTGGTTCATGCAGCTTTCAAGTTAATTCCTCGGACTACCTGCACCAAACAAATTTTGCCACTGCATGGAGACCATAACTTCAGTGTGATATACAATGGGAGTGATGGCCAATAGCAAAAGCAAATACATCCCAGCATTAAAAGTTAAGAACTGAAGATGGAAGGTGACTGGGGGGGCGGGGTGCAGGGGTGCAAATTGGGTGGGGAAGCAAGGATAGAAAGCGATGTCTGTGGGTATACAAGCCCTGGTAGCAACTCTGAGAGCCATAGAGGAGGCACTCGTACTGAGGTCAAGAGTAGAAGAGCTTGGGAAAAGGTCACGTGTGCAGACACGCAGGAGAGGAAATAAGTACAACAGTTATCACTCAAGAAAAAGTGTTAGGAAAAGTAATGGGCCTTATGATGGATAAGACCCTTGGATTTGATGGGTGCATCCTAGGATATTAGAGGAAGTAGATAAGTTGTTCATTTTGGAAGGGGAAACAAAGAATAGAATGCCATTTAAATGGAGAAAAAATACCGAAAGCTGCAACACAAAGGGACTTGGGGTGCTTGTGCAATAACACAGAGAACAAACATACAAGTGCAACAGGCAATCAGGAAGCCTAATGGAATGTTGGCCCTTATTTCCAGAGAGTAGAGTGCAAGAGTAGGGAAATCTTACTGCAACTGCACAAAGGGCTGGTGAGATCACATCGGTGTACTGTGAGCAATTATGGTCTCCTTATTTAAGGAAATATGTTATTTATTGGCGGCTCTTCAGAAAGGGTTCACAAATGATCTCTTATATAGAGGGATTGTCTTATGAGCAAAGGCTAAACGGGTTGGGACTCTATTCACTGGAGCTTAGAAGAATGAGAGGTGATCTCATTGAAAGATACAGGATTCTGAAGGAGTTTTAAGGGGTAAGAGGATGTTTCCACTTATGGTACAGTTTCAGAGTAGAAGGCATAGTCTCAGAGTAAAGGGGTATCAATTTAAGACTGAGATGAGGAGGAATTTCTTCTTTCAGAGAGTTGAGAGTGTTTGGAACTCCTTGCCAAAGAGACCTGTGGGGGTCGAGTACTTGTGTATATTTAAGGCTGAGATAGATAAATTTTTGATCAGTTGGGAATCAAGGGCTATGGAGAAAATGTAGGAACGTGGGTATAACGTGGGTATGAGGAATATTGGATCAGCCATGATCCTATTAAATAATGGAGCAGGCTCGATACGGCCCACCTCTGTTTCTATTCCTTATAGTCTTATGGTTTTACAGCTACAGAGATAATGAATGCACCAGGAATTCATAGATTGTGAAAAAATCCAAGATGATTGGAAAACTGCCAATGGAACATCTGTAAAAAAAGGAGACATAAAACAGGTAACTGCATACCAGTTAGCTAAATGTATTTGGTTGAGAAAATTTCAGTCTGTTATAAAGGATGAAATAGCAGATCATTTAGAAATATGTAATATGACCATGCAGTGTCAGCATGGCTTCATGAAGAAGAAATCATACCTAACAAATTTATTAGAATTCTTTGAGGTGGCATCAAACAGTATTGATAAAAAGAAATCAGAAGCTGCAACATATTTGGATTTTCAGAAGACATGTGATGAGGTATACACATAAGGCGACTTAATAAGACAAGAGCCCATGGTGTTGGAGGTAGTATATTAACATGGAGAGAGGAATGGCTAACTAATAAAAGACATACAAAATTGGGATTGGGGACATTTTCAGGCTGGCAAACTAACTCGTACTGTGCCACAGGGATCAGTGCTGGGCCTGAATCAATTTGGGATTCTTCATTCGTCTTTTATTTACTTGTGGAATGTGGATGTTGCTGACTGAGTCAACATATATTGTTCATCTTTAGTTGCCCTTGGGAAGGTGGTGGTGGCCTTCTTGAACCGCTGCAGTATATGTGCTGTAGATAGACCCACAATGCTGTTAAGGAGGAAATTCCACTAATCACAAAATTCTCATGTCCTCCAAGTTGAGTGGATGATAGGGAATGCAAATGGAAAGTCGGCCCTTATTTCAAAGGGAGTGGATTATAAAATTAGGGAGGTTTTGCTAAAACTGTATAAGGCACAAATCAGACCACAGATCAAAGGCAGGAAAGTGAAATTGAGGATTATCCCCTCGAGACTGATTACTAAACTTTGTGATTGGACTAAGCCCCACTCTCTGCAAATGGATCCTCAGTTTCCTGACCCACAGGCCACAATCAGTGAAGATTGGGGACAATATTTCATCCTCACTAACACTCAACACTGGAACCCCCCCGGGATGCGTACTCAGCCCCCTATTGTACTCACTGTATACCCATGACTATGTCCCCACATACCAGACTAATGCCATTTGCATGTTCGCTGATGACACCACATTAGTCAGACAAATCTCAGAAGGTGACGAAGCAGACTACAGACGGGAGGTGGAAGACCTGGAAAAATGGTGCACTGAGAACAACCTGGTTCTCAATGCTGGCAAAAGCAGGGAATTCATTATTGACTTTTGGCGGGATGTTACTCATGCCCCCCCCCCCAACACATTAACAGCATAGAGGTGGAACAAGTGGAAAGTGCCAAGTTCCAGGGAGTGGTCATCCACAACAAGCTTTCTCGGAATCGTCATGTGGATGTCTCCTCTTCCTCAGGCAGCTGAGGAAATTTGGCATGATGGCGAATACCCTTACCAATCTTTATAGGTGCGCCATCGAGAGCATTCTGTCTGGATGTATCACTACCTGGTATGGCAACTGTACCATTCAAGATTGGAGATGGTTACAGAGAGTGGTGAACTCGGCCCAGACAATCACAATGGCCAACTTCCCATCTGTAGAATCCTTCTTCCAGGCCCGCTGTTAAGGAAAGGTCACCAGCATTCTTAAAGATTCATCCCACCCTGGCAATGTTTTTGTACAAGACAGAAGTGAGTATTGCAAGTGCTGGAGATTAGAGTCAAGATTAGAGTGGTGCTGGAAAAGCGCAGCAGGTCAGGCAGCAACTGAAGAGCAGGAAAAATGACATTTCGGGCAAGAGCCCTTCATTGGATCAGAGCCATTCCTGATGAAGAGCTCTTAACTGAAACATTGATTTCCCTGGTCCTCAGATGCTACCTGACCTGCTGTGCTTTTCCAGCACCATTCTAATGTTTGTCTACAACCTCTACCATCAGGGAGAAGGTACAGAAACCTGAATACACGCACCCGGTTTCTTAACAATTTCTACCCTACTGTTGTTAGAATACTGAATGGACTCACAAGCTCTTAACATTCGCCTGTACCTGTGTTTTTGTCTTTGCACTGTTTACCTATTATTTACTTATCTATGCTATTTAACTCTGTGAGCTGCCTGTATTGCTCGCAAGACAAAGCTTTTCACTGTGCCTCGGTACATATGACAATAAATCCCATCCAATTCAATTCAATTCAATATCAGATTAGCCATGATATTATTGAATGGCAGAGCAGAATTAATGGGCTGAATGATCTATTCTGCTCCTGTCTTATGGTCTTTTAGAACAGGAAGTCTGTAGCACATGATCTTAAAACAAAACTGGCAACATTAAATAGATAAATTTACTCTACTTTATTAATGATATTAACGTGAGACAATGCTAAATGATTTAACTTTAAGTGGAAACTTGCATAGCATTTACTTGCAGCTGTAATCAGAAAAATAACACTAAAGGGAGCTGTAAGGAAGAGCAAGGGAAAAGAGTAGCTGTTGTTATTTTCTGGCATGTCTCTAGCTATTTAAAATCCCAAGAACACCATGTTGGCGAAGAACCTAACCCGTACTGACATATGTAAAGGGCGAGTGAAGGGGAAACACAAAAAATAAAGTGAGCAGCCAGCACCCTGGCCTGTACCCCATGTTATGGGTCTTCAATAAAACTTCAGGCAGCATCCTCCCACCCCCACTTCTACACTTGGGCCTATTGAGGTTCATCAGTCACCAATTAATGACCGCTTAAAGACCTCGTCCATCTCTACCGCTATGCTGCGGATGCCAGGAATAAGATGGCTAGCTGACAGGTTTCCCTGCACAAGCAAAGGTGGGAAGGAAGGGTGGTGCCTCCACACCCTTCAGGACACAGGAGAGGCCCCCAAACCCATCAGAGGCACCTCATCTACCCCCGCCCCCCCAGTCCGATCCCTCCTTTTTGCTTGCCACCATTGCCTCTAAACAGTGAATTCTGCTCTTCCATCACTTCACTGGAATCTCTAATCTCTCCCTGAACTAAGCACACAAGTCTACCTAAAGACCTTAAATATTTTTTGTTTCTGTGAACTCTGAGTAGTTTCAGCAGCAGCGACTGCTGAGTTCTGATACTGTTGGGACAGTAGAGTTGCTGGGAAAACAGGTTGTCCATTAGCTCCTGAAGGGAAGACTTACTGTCTCCCTGAGAGGCAGAAGTTGCACCTTACCTTAGTAAGGTCACCCCTTGTATATTATTGTGGCAGGACAGCAGGATTTAAAATCAGCTATGCCCTAACCAATTTTCTATGGTGGCGAAGGAGAGAGATGTGGTGTACTGAAGAATCTGTGCCCTTAGACTTCACCCCTGTGGAGTAAAAATCAGCATTGTGGAAAACTATATGATATTCTTTCCATCTGATTTCAGACATAGTTACAAGGATTTTTTTCATATAATCAATAGACTAAGGACGTATTTATGTTACTCTCTCATGTTGTGTGTCACATGCCTTTGACTCTGATCAAGGACCTACTGTTATTCACTTAATCTATTGATATCATTTTCATTCCTGGTGGTATATTTGCAAAGTGATGACAGTGTCAGACTAACTAGTAAATAATAACATTACATTAGTTCCGATCATGAGTAATGACCATGATTCATGATGAATAGTACTGCCAGGACTACAGAAGGAATCAACACCAAAGGCGAAGGAATGAATTATGAATGACTGTTTTCGATGACTAAGTTGGAGTCTCTTTTTTTATACTCCTGGAACAATTATGCAAATATATTGTGTGACATCTGTCGGAAACTGCAGTTTATGAAATAGGGCTCCAATTGTAGAAGTTTCATGCAAAATTAAAGTAGGTCTTCAGATGGATTTGGTTATGAATGCTTGCACAATTTCACAACAAAGTGGTACATACTTCAGGACAATAATTTGTACAGTCTACCATATAAGCATCTTGCCACAGCTGGTGTATGCCTATCTCTCTGTCTGTCTTTCTACTTGTCTGAATTGGGGCTGGCAATCTTCATGGTTCATAGGGACCTAAGTAGGTCTGCTGCCAGGTTCAGTAGCAGGACTCTTTATTTGCTTTGCCCCGGGGAATAATCACACTCCAAGCAGCATATGCTTGATGTCCCTCTGCCCTGGCACCGGCAAACATCAATGAGTGATTTGGAGGAAGAATGAGGAGCCCCAGAAAGAAATCTATCAAGTTCAGCTCTGTTCTTGGCAGCTCTAATGGGCACACCTCAGATTTCACACGACATGGATGCCAAAATTCCCTTTTAGTGGAGGCAACTGGTTTAAATGGCCAGGTGCTTCAATAAAATGTGGATGTGCAAACCTGGCCTGTCTGCAGTATTGCCTGCTCAGAAAAGAGTGTGGTCAGCAATGGGACTTGCAATTTTTGGCCAATACTGCCATTTTCACCATGATTGAAATGATCTCTCTCATGGTGAAACTTTGTGCCTAAATACATTATGGGCTGTCCACTTCTGACACTGCTGGGATGAGAGAGATCTCTGAGGCAAGATTTCTCCTGAGCAAGGAGAAAATCTTCCATCTCCATGCAAATTATACTCCTTGAAATGAATTACCCACTGTTTCTCCAGATGAAGGACCAGAAAACCTCACCATCCAAAAATTCTTGGCCTATTACATTACTTTATGTCTTACCATTCTTCCAGTTGGTTCATTCCCAAGTTTGGGGCCGTCTCAAATTGTACTTTATAATCCTTGAGTCTGAGCCACAAATATATAACATAAAGAACAAAGGTTCTAATATTAATCCCTTCGGAACATTACTGTATACTTCTCTTTTATTTGAAAAACAGCCATTTGCCAGTATTGTGGGCTGCAGTTGTCTCAGAGTTTGCAGCTATGATGTAAACAACACCTTCAATATAGCAACTTTCACCGCTTCCTGTGAAAGTTGCTTTTTATAAAATTCTTAAGTTTATGCTACACAATGTTTTGATGCTTATGTACAATTGAAGAAATAATAAATTTAAATAACCTTAGTTAGACATAATAATAATAGCTGATCTAATAGTTGGAGACTACAGTCCTTCATCTATTAGATAGGGAAGAAAGAGCAAGATTTACTGTTAACAAACACTGGTCTTATTTACGGTTAATCCTAAAGAACCTTAGGGAAGTGGTACAGTGGATGAACATTAGAATTTGTTGCCTGCCATCTTGCAGAGTCCCTTAAGCTGAGTGTATCAGTTCTGAGTAATTCAAAGAAAGACAAACTTTCAATATCAATAAGGCAAACATTTTAAGTGACAAATACAAATATACAAGCATATTTCACATTATGCTGTATATTTTGTAATTGTTTTATTTTCTACTACAAACCTATCTCAAAATTTTTAATATAGAAATAAAAATGTCAACATTTGCCTGATCTGATAGTTGTTTTCAGTAACTGTTTTCTTCATGTGTTTTGGATTAACAATATACCAATTGGTCGTTCACATTCTTGTTGGTCAACTGACATATCTGTTTTTATCTAGAACAAAGAACTACACAGCGCAGGAGCAGGTGCCTTTGCCCCTCCATACCTGCACCGACACATTATGCCCTTCCATACTAAAACTGTCTTCACTTACAGGATCCGTATCCCTCTTTTCCCTTCTTATTCATGTATTCATCCAGGTGTTTCTTGAATGCTGCTATTGTATTTGCTTCCATCGTCTCCTCTGGCAGCATGCTCCAGGAACTCACCATCTTTTGTGTGAAAAACTTGTCTCCCACATCTCTTTTAAACTCCTCCCCCCTCCTTTGTACCTTGAACCTGTTTCCCCTAGTAATTGACTCCTCCCTGGGAAAAAGCCTCATAATTTCCACTCTATCCTAGCCATCTTCTATCAGGTTACCCCTCAACCTCCTGTGATTCAGTGAAAATGAACCCAGTCTATCCAACCTTTCTTCATAGCTAAAATCCCCCATAAGAGGCAACATCCTGGTAAACCTTTTCTGTACCAGAACTGTCTGCAATATTTCAAGTATGGTCTAACTAAAGTTCTATAAAGCTGCAATATAACTTGCCTATCCTTATACTCAATGCCCCCTTCCAATGATGGCAAGCATGCTATAAGACCATTTTTTTACTACCTCATCTAGCGGTGCTGCCACCTACAGTGATCTGTCGACCTTCACATCCAGATCTTTCTGCATATCAATACTCCTAAGTGTTCTCCCATTCGTTGTATAATTTCCACCTGCACTTGACGTTCCACAATGCATTATCTCACATTTGTCCAGACTAAACTCCATCTGTCATTTTTCTGCCCATGCCTCCAAATGGTTTATATCCTGCTGTATTCTCTGACAATTCTCCTCACTATTTGCAACTCCACCAATCTTTGTATCATCCACAAACTTACCAATTAGACCGGCTACATTTTCCTTGAAATTATTTTATGTAGACCACGAACAGCAGAGGTCCCAGCACTGATTCCTGAGGAACATCACTAGTCATAACCCTCCATTCTGAAAAGCATTCTTCCACAATATCCTCTGTCTCCTATGACTAAGCCAGTTCTGTATCTATTTTGCCAGCTCATCCCTGATACCAAGTGACTTTATCCTTTGTACCTGTCTGCCGTGAGGATCCTTGTCATAGGCTTTACTGAAGTCTATGTAGACAACATCAATTGCTTTTTCCTTATCTTGGTCACCTCCTCAAAAAACTCGATCAAGTTAGTGAGACATGACTTCATCTGCACAGAACCATGCTGTCTATCACTAATAAGTCAATTTGTTTCTAAACACATATAGGTCTTGTCCCTGAGAATCTTTTCCAATAATTTCCCTATCACCAACTTGAGGTTCACAGGCCTGTAATTTCCTGAAATATCCCTGCTCCCCTTCTTAAACAAAGGGACAACATTGATTGTTCTCCAGTCCTCTGGGACCTCACCAGTGACCAAAGAGGATATAAAGTTAACTGTCAATGCTCCAGCAATTTGTTGTCTTGCCTGCCTCAATATTCTAGGATCGATTCCATCAGGACCCGGGGACTTATTCTACCTGAAGGGTTTTTAAAACGTACAACACCTCTTCTTTTTTAATAGTGACTTCATTTAGAAATTCGATACTCCCTACCCTGAGATAAGAAGTCACATAATACCAGGTTGTAGTCCGACAGGTTTATTTGAAATCACAAGCTTTTGGAGCTCAGCCCCTTTGGCAGGTGAAATGACTTCACCTGACAAAGGGGCAGTGCTACGAACGCTTGTGATTTCAAAACACCTCTTGGATTATACCCTGGTATCATGTGACTTCTGGCCTTGTCCATCCCAATCCAACACTGGCACCTCCACATCATGACTTCCCTGAGATCATCCTCCGCCAATTCCTTTTCTTTGGTGAATACCAACACAACGTATTTATTTGCGACCTCACCTACCTCTTCTGATCTAATCAGCACCACCCTTTCCTAATTTTGAACACTTGCAGTATGTCCATTTTTTAAAAAATCATCCATGAGATGTGGGTGTTGCTCACTACGCTAGCATTTATTGCCCAGAGGGCAGTTAAGAGTCAATCACACTGATGTGAGTTCTGGAGTCGCGTGTAGGCCACATCAGGTAAAGGATGCAATTTCTTTCACTAAAGGACATTAGTGAACATAATTACATTGTTCTAAGAAAAAAAGTTCAATTTTTCAAGTCTTTCTGCATTTTTGTATTTCCTTATAGCATATATTATCCCAGAGAATTCTATCAAACTCTAATATTGTTTGAAAAGTGTGGAGTACAGTATGATACTCTCTAATTTAAGTAAGGTATTATTATAATTTGTGTGGCTTATTGCACCCCTTGGCTTTCATAGTCTATACCTCATGCAATAAAGCCTAGAATTCTATTAACATTTTACAGCTTTTCTGCTTAAACACGCTGCTTTAAATTTACTATGCAGCTGTATCTCCCTATGTCTTACCCCTTCTGTAGCACTGAGCCTATTTTTGTTCAATAAATAATTACTGCTGTTACTCTTTTTTTACTAGAATGCATCACCTCATATCTATTGACATTAATTTACTTCTTAGCTGATTTCCATTCTAAACAGCCATTCTCTTGCTGAGAATCTGAGACACCTTTCAGTACTCACAGGCATCAACATTCATGGTACAGATCCAAGACCTAACATAACCTTTCCACTGGTACCCAACTGGTGAATCTCCCTTACAATCATAACCTGATATCTCCCAACTCTTCACCAAAAAAAAGAGAGGGAGAAAATAAACTCAAGGGTAAATGTGAAAGTAATGTCAAATAGGCTTCTCGAAATATATATTTTAAAAGATACACCAAAGTAAACATAGTCCCCTCAGAAAATAAGACTGGGGAAATAATAATGGGAAACTAAGTGGAATTCTTTACCAGAGAGGGTTGAAGAGATTGGGTTGTTCAATGTATTCAAGGCTGAGATAGACAGAAATTTAATCTGTAAGGAAATGACGGGTTATGAGGAAAAGGCAGAAAAGCAGAGTTAAGGATTATCAGATCAGCCTATGATCTCATTGAATGGTAAAGAAGACACAATGGTCTGAATAGTCTACTTCTGCACCTTCATTTATGGTCCAAAGACTGACTTTCTTATACTGTAACATTGCAACACATTTCTCATACCCTGTTCCTACTTTCCAAGTTGCCACCTTTAATACTTCAATTTTCCTCCCACAATCCCAAACCATTACAACTTTGTCTCACTATAGTTAAACATTCAAGCACCTTTCTACACCTGATTACTGCTGAAAATTCGTTGTGTACATTCAGAATCAGACATCTTTCCAACTACCTCACAGAGGGGCCTGTGAAGAGCTAAGAAAGAGTGTATTGTCCAAGTGACCATAGGCAATGCCACAGGAGATCTGCTTGTATATAAAATAATGTATGTATTAATATCCTCAGGATAGTGATGAGATAACATCTCAGTTTGGATGTACTGTTTCAAGCAGAAAAGTTATCACTTTGGAGAAAATCCTATCTAAGCATATGAGGAAACCTCTTTCTAAGGCAATGCTTAAATGAAGGTCCAGATTATGCAGCTGCATCTCTAAAATCTTTGTAATATAACAACATGATTTGAGACTTTTGATAGATTTATATTTTTTAAGTAACCAGAAACTTTAAACTTCATTTTGGTTTAATATCCTAGAATTGGCCATTAAAATATTGATATAAAAATGTACAAAAATATAAATATCTACGTTGCGGAACTATTTTGTTTCTATATTTGGAACTCACTGCAAGGCACATATGCTTGGCATGCTGGAGGCACAGAAACATTTGGCAATGGAAGCTTTTCACTCTGCGTGTGAGTGCCCCTTTAAAGAGACAGGCCATCTGAAATGCATCCAAATTCTAAATGGTCTAAGTTGGTGCAAATTTGTATTATGTTTGGATGAATATTCAAACCTGGGTAGGGGGCTTACGTAATGTTTGTGTATGCTAGTAAGAAACCCAGTTGCATGTTCAATGATTTGTCACTGTGTTGTGCGGATTTTCATTTACAGTTCTATACAAATACAATAATCTTTGATACACTGAAGCACAAAGGGAATATTTCATAAATACTGTGAGCTTAATCTAAAGACAATTTACTGAACTTTTACACACCTCAGGAGCAGGTAGGACATATCTCAGGAGAAAGTACAACTTGATCCCAGGCCTTCTGGCTTCGAGGTAGGAACACTACCACTGCACCACAGAACCCATCTGTTTATTTGCATACATTTTTGGAGCCACACCCAAGCTACAAGCTTCAGTTCATTCAGTTTGCTACTCACAGTAGAGGTAATTACTGTGAGTATTCTGACAATTCCCCACCCCCATTCTGATTGTTAACTGTCCCTGATGTTCTGTTGCTACTAAAGTATTGACTAACTTGCCACTCCTTTTGCAGTTTTTTTTAAGTGGCTTATATTCTAAATGTTAAAAAAATTCCCATCTTCACAGTCTAACAGCAATCTTTAAACTCCTGGGACCTCTTTCCTAGTAGCACCGCTGGTGTTCCTACCTACCTTGGACTGCCTCGCTTTAAGCAGACAGCTTCTCAAGGGTGTTTAGGATGGAAAATAACTGCTGGCCTAGCCAGCAATGCCCACGCTCCATAAATGAATAAACACAAAATGCATTCTCTTTCCGCTTACTCTTCCGATCAGCAGATAACTGCTGTTAAGTTTGATACTTCAGTTATTGTTGGTAGTGAGGACGTATCCAATTCTGTATTGAATTTACAATATGCTCTTTTCTGCTTTGTATTCATGATACAACAAAATCTTTACGTCAAAGAATGTTTCAAATAGTCTACTCACTGCTGTAAACAACTGAGGACCTGTTTTCTCTTTTTTTTTAAATTTTGTATGTCACTCCTGTCTGACTATAGGAGAGGATCCTACTTTGCTATCATTGTTTCAAAGCCAAATCAGAAACTGAACTATGCCACTATGTAACCTTACTTACACATCTGCGTCGACATTTCCCATCACTGTGAAGGTCACAGCAGCATTAGACTGTGTAAAGGAATCCTTCCAAGCCATCCCAGGGGAACTATGCCAGATAAGGTAGTCTGCCATTTATATCTGTTTCAGCAAGTATCTGACGCCATGTTTGCCGCTTTATCATTTTCCCAGTGGAAAGCAGACATAAGGAAAGGGACAGACTTTTATCAGCTGGCAAGTTTCCCAAGATTCATGGGTATTATAAATGAAAAGCATTTGGACTACAGGGTTCCACATATGAAACCAGTACATTTGTAAACAGAAAGCACAATATGAATGTTTAGCTGGTTTATAACCTTGATAATATGATCCTGATGTTGATACACATTACAGCAGGAAGTATTCATGATGCTTTTCTCATACATTAGTTTACAGAGGCAACAATGCATAAAGTTCCTGAAACAATTACCAACAGGCTTTTGGAAGGCTAAGTCCTTCCTTTGCAACCTTTGGCTGATCACCTGCACTAGAAATCTGTATCCAACAACAAATGTAAATTACCATGAGGCCCATGCCACCATCAAATTACATCGTGTTCGTGATATTAGGTACGATAGCTAAATAAATGATCAGCATAAGATAAGAATAGCTGGTGAGGTGTTTTTCATCTGTTACAAAAGGGAATATTTCAAAAAGGAATAAACCCTTCTACATGCTATTGTCTTGAAAGAAAAAAGCAACATTTACTTTGAAAGTTTCTATTGTTATCAAATGCATATTTATAAAAGCAGGTGTCACTGGTGGCACATATCTCACTCATTCTGGTGTATCCATCTAGATAGCCTCCTACCATGCTTTTAACAAGTGGCTGGTGTTTGGTATCGATGGTGTCTTCACTATTGCTTCTTTTCCTGTAGTAGATTTGGGATGCAGTCTCTGAATAGGACTCTTTATGGGAGCCCAGTTATAGAGCTGCCAGCCAACCAACCAATGTGTAGGCTTGTCTTCTTGCCTGTTCTGTCTTCTATGTAGAGGAACCATATGGAAATGGCACAGAGATACCTGTCAAATTTAGTGAGATTTGCAGCTGGTATACCCACACCATAGGTCATTTTAAAATGTTTAATTTTATCAATTGTGTTTTTCAATACTTTCCACTTAACCATCCAAACTTAAAGAAAAAGAAATCATATATAATTGGTGGATAGAAATTGCATCTCATTGCATCAATCTTTATTTGCAAAGTGGGCTGAATGAAGCCCAGTCTTCAGGGCTAATATTCCATGCTTAAGGGACATCTGAAAGACATCCAACCTAATAATGGGTCAGCCTATTTTTCAGATGTACTTGGTGGTCACCTAAAACAAGCATGATGCCCACCCTGAGGCCCTTTTGAGAATCCAGCAATCAAAGCAGCAGCTGCCTTCAAAAGAGAGTTTTGTATCATCAAATATAAAACAGAATTTTTCTTCAAAGTTTTAATTGTTTTTGCATTGTGTCATATTAGTTCATGTCGAAGAAACTCCTGAACCTAGCTATGCAGGAGCATGGCCTTTTGAGAAAAGATCATCAAACATATGCCTTCCAACAGGCACTTGATTCATATCTCTATCTAATCTATTTAACCTCATTAGGGAAAATTTTGCACGTTTCCTCTCTAATCTCTAACATACCTTAGTAAAAGTCCAAAAAATGTACACCTCATTATTCAAGCCTGGCAAGCTGATTTCCACAGACATTTCATTCATGATCCCAGCTGCACAGAACCCATTAACCTAGAAATTATTTGCTGGCAATATTAGCATATGAACATTTAACATATTTGTATGACATCCAATGTCTAATAACAAAGGGATAAACTCTTTCATTTTAAGTAGTACTGGTTTCAGCTGACTCCTACCCTCAGCTTTCCCAGATGAACAATCTGCTGTCATTCAGTGCCTCAGTTGACACACAAAGAAGATCTTCATGGGCAAGATAGGGGGAGGCTATTTGTGCTTGTGCACTGTGAATACCTCACTGAGGAATGATAAAATAAAGGAAACTAGGTTATGAGGGAAATATTTTGTGGAATGGCATTTATTGCACTTGAAAAGGCTTTAAGGTGCCTGCTGTAGGAACATTATGTTAACTGGTCAATATTTAAAATAAGCAAATATTAAGCACTTTAATCCTGTTACAAAGGTTCAGTAATAGAACCTCAATCCATTGACCAAGTTCAACAGCAGCCGCTTGTACTCTAATCAGGCCTCGAACATAGAATCCTCAGGCCTGATGAAATAATAATTATGTAAATGTAGTCTAATGAATAGTTGTATCTGGAGGATAACAGGTAAACTGGAACATATATGAAACGCCTAAAAAAAATGCTTTTTTTTATAAGAAGCTGACAGATGTGTAAACAAAAATGAAATCATCATCAAATTTATTGGTTCACATGCAATTTTTTTCAACTTTCTATATCAAAGCCTTTATGGCTACCCTACAAGGGGGTTTAGAAGAAAATTGATGAATTTAGAGGAATTTTGTTATGCAGTACTTTGATTTTAAAGCTGGCAATAGTAGTCTCATAAAGCTGTAAAATATTTTATCATGGGAGATGGATTAGATTCATTTTAGCTAGTCATTGTAAATTAAGGACCATAAATCTGTGTGACTTAACATTGTTTTTACCTATTGGACATACAATGACTGCAGATGCTGGAAACCAGATTCTGAACCATATTCTGAATCTGGAAACCAGATTCTGTGCTGGAAGAGCACAGCAGTTCAGGCAGCATCCGAAGAGCAGTAAAATCGACGTTTCGGACAAAAGCCCTTCATCAAGAATAAAGGCAGACAGCCTGAAGCGTGGAGAGATAAGCTAGAGGAGGGTGGGGGTGGGGAGCTTAACATTGTATAAAGCATAAAGAGGTAACAATTCCCAACCTATAAATGAATGTTGGTCTGATTGCAATGAAGCGATTGGAGGTATGGAGATTTGAAGATTTGGAGTGAGTATGACCGGGATGTGTGTGTGTAACCGTGAAAACCTGTGATTCCTAATAAACCTGCTGGACTATTACCTGGTATCATGTGGTTTCTGACTATGTGGAAATTAGGTGTTGGAGGGAGAGTGTGATAAGAGGATAGTATGTGTTTGGGGGATGTGGGGGTGGTAGGTGTGACAGCAGGAGGCATCTGTTTAGGAGTGTTACTGGTGGAGGATGTGTGTTGGGGGAGAGTAACAGATGGAAAATGAGGTGTTGTAACAGGATGGGATATGTGTTTGAGAGAATACGGCAGGAGAAGTGTGTGTGCTGGGGAAATGTGATAGGTTCCGTATTGGGGAAGTGTGACAGGTGGACAGTGTTATTTAGGGGAATGTGACAGGTGAGAAGTGGGTGTTGGAAACCTGAATGGTGGAAATTGGTGGTGGAGGGAATGGGACAGTGGAAGATATATTTTATGGAGAGTGCGACAGGTGAAAGATATGTTTTTAACAGAGAACATAGAATATTGTATCAAACATGGTGCCAAATTAAACTAATCCATTCTGCCTGCCCATGGTCCAGAACCCTCCATTTCTTGCAAATTCATATGCTTATCTAAATGTCCCTTAAACATCTCTATCATACCTGCCTCCACTACCACCCCTAGCAGCCTGTTCCAGATTCCTACCATTCTCTGTGTAAAAAACTTGCCCTCATCTCTCCTTTGAACCTCCCCCCTCACCTTAAATGCATGCTCCCTAGTTTAAGACACATTAACTCTGGGAAAAAGATTCTGACTGTCAACCTTATTTATGCATCTCATAATTTTATTGATTTCTATCAAGTCTCCCCTCAGTGGCCATCGCTCCAGAGAAAATAACTCAAGTTTTTCTAGCCTCTCCTTATAGTTCATATCCTCTAATCCAGGCAGCATCCTGGTAAATCTCTTCTATACCCTCTCCAAAGCCTCCACACCCTTTATGTCATGTGGCGACCAGAATAGAACGTGATACTTAAGTGTGACCTAACCAAAGTCTTATAAAGCTGCAACATGATATCCTGACTCTTGTACTCACTTCACCGACCAATAAAGGCAAGCATGTCAAATGCCTTCGTTACCACCATATCTACTTGCAGGGCCACTTCCAGGGAGCTATGACTTGAAACCGAAGATCCCTCAGTACTTCAATACAGTTCAGAGTCCTGCTATTAACCGTATACTTTTCCTTAACATTTGATCTCCCAAAGTGCAACACCTCAGACTTAGCCAGATTAAACTCTGTCTGCCATTTCTCTGCCCACATCTGCAACTGATCTATTATCACACTGTATCCTTTGACAACCTTTTACATTATCCACAATTCCACTGATCTTTGTATTGTCTGTAAACTTAATAATTGACCCATTGACATTTTCATTCAAGTCATTTATACATATCACCAATAGCAGAGGTCCCAGGACAGAACCCTGCAAAACACCACTAGTCATGGACGTCCAGCCAGAAAAACCATTCACCATTACCCTGTACCTTTTATGGGCAAGCCAATTCAGAATCCACGCAGCCAAGTCACCATGGATCCCAAGCATCTTAATCTTCTGAATGAACCTATCATGAGGGACCTTGTTGAAAGCTTTAGTAAAATCCAGAGAGACAACACCTACTGCTCTACCCTCATCGATATCCTTTGTCACCTCCTCGAAAAATTCAATCAAGTTAGTATGACATGGAATTGCCCTGCACAAAGCCATGCTGACTGTTGCTAATTCAGCCATTTTTTTCCAAATGCATATGAATCCTATCTGTAAGAATTTTCTCCAATAGCTTCCCAAACACTGATGAGAGACTCATTGATCTATAGTTTAGATTAAATTCCCTCGAATATGGAAACAGGCTATATGGCCTAACAAGCCCACACAGACCTGTTCCTCTACCTTATAATTACCCCACACTAATGAACCTAGCACCGTGGGCAATTTAGCATGGCCAATTCACCTGACCTGCACATCTTTGGATTGTGGGAGGAAACTGGAACACCTGGAGGAACCCACGCAGACAAGGGGAGAATGTGCAAACTTCACACAGACAGTCGCCTGAGGCTGGAATCGAACCCAAATCCCTGGTGCTGTGAGGCAGCAGTGCTAACCACTGAGCCACCATACCACCAATTTCCTGGATTATCCTGATTTCCCTTCTTGAACACAGGAACAACATTAGCTACTCATCAGTTCTTCAGGATCTCTCCAGTGATTAGCGCAGATACAAAGATTTTGGTCAAGACCTGAACAATCTTCTCTCTTGCCTCTATCGATAACCTGGCTCTGGGGACTTATCCACCTTAATGCTCTTCAAAAGACTCAACACCACTTCTTTCTTGATCTCAAAATGCCCTAGCACATTGGTATACTCCATACAAATCTCACTATCCTCCATGTCCCTGTCCTGGATGAATACCCAAGCGTAGTACTCACTTAGAATCTTGTAAATGAGTGAGCTTTTCGTGAGTTTTTGGAAAATGTGTGACAGGTGGAGGGTATATGCTGAGAGGAGTGTGACAGGTAGCGGTTGTGTTTTGGGAATCTGTAACAGGAAGACAGTGTGTGATAGAGGGAGTGTGATAGGTGGAGGATATATGTTGGAGAGAATGTGACAGGAGGACAGTATGTGCTGGGGGTGATATGACAGGCTGAAATAGGGTATTGGTGGAGTGTGACATGTTTAAATTGGGTGTTGGCAGATTGTGACAGGTGAAGTTATGTGTTGGGGGAATGTGATATGAGGAGGGTGTGTGTTGAGCAAGTGTGGCAGGTAGAAATTAAATATTGGGGAGTGTAAAGGAGGAGAGAATGCATTAGTGGATTGTGACAGGAGGAGAATGTGTCTTAGCCAAGTGTGAGAGGTGGAGAGTGCATGTTGGGGGAATGTGACCAATGTAATGTTGGGAGCTTGGAGGAGAGTGATTGGTGGACAATGGGTGTTGGTGCAGAGTGTGACAGAGGAGGTTATGTGTTGCCTAAGTGTGACAGGTGGCGGATGTGTGTTGGGGGATTGTGAAAGTATTGGGGGGGTATGTTGAGGAAGTGTGAGAAGTAGAGGCAGTGTGGTGGGGGGAGCTTGATAGGTGCAATTTCGGTGTTGTGTGGAGTGTACAGAAGGAGAATATCTGTTCAAGCGAGTCAAAGTTTGAACTGACAGATTGTAATACATGAAGGATGGTTGCTGAGTGGACCATGACAGATGGAAATTGAGTCTTGGGACATGTGAGGATATGTGTAAGAGTCAGTGTGACAGGTAGAGGATGTAAGATAGAGTAACTGTGAAAGATATGTGTTGATGAGTTGTGATAGGACAGTGTATTGGAATGAATGTGTACTGGAGGGAATATGACGAATATGAATGACACAGGTTGTGTCTTAGTTTAAGGCTGTGACAGGAATAGGGTCTGAGAAGCAATTGTGCTGCAAGTATTGATGACTTAAGAAACACCAAGTAATCTTTAAACCATGTAATTCATGGACCGAATTTGTGGTAAAAATCATTGGCTTTGAAAAAAAACTTCCCAGCCATTCATTGTGATGTTGTGGTCAAATGGACAGATATAGAATGGCACCAATCTTTCCATTATTAATGTCCACAAAAGAATTCTCTAATAGATATGCTTGCAATTTTAGTAAGTGTTGAACTGTTTACAAACTACAATGTATGCCCTGAGACATATTTCTTTTGAGAGGTTTTTATACCTAAGATTTTGCATCTCAGTATCTTTTACCTTGCTTTATAAGGACTGCAAAGCTGATCATTTAACTTTATTTTTTCATTTTTCTAATTTTATATCTAAGATTTTGTATCTAGGTATCTTTGTTCTAATGATGGTGCCAGAAAGGCTGACATTGTACACTTTGCTGTACTCATGTATCCCTGTACTTGAGTACACATGACAATAAACATAATTCTAATTCTAATGGTACATACATCTTACAGGTTGATGAATTGATGATTTAGATAGTTACAAGTTGAGCTCCATATTGCCCTCAAATTTGAGACAATATGAAAATGTTGACAGATATTTTTTCCCTGTTGAGACAATAGCTGCTGTAGTTTATTCAGAAAACACTGCCTCTACTTTTCAGGCTGGATGAAGAGAGAGGATGGTTCATTGAGCAGTCCTGCTGCTTCAGCATTATTTCTTACAGCTGGAACAATTCAGTTTCCTAAACACAAAAGAGGGATAGTTTGCTTGTTATACAATCCCCTGTCACCAACTGACCAGTTATTAGACATGGTCATATCACGTAGATTGTAGGAACATTTTTTGAGGTGATTATATCTAACGCTTGGTCCCCACTCAGTTGAGTACCTTGGTGATTGTCTGAATGTTTTGTGAATGAGTTAGGAGACGATCCATTTATATTCAAGGTGACCGTTTCTGATGTTTTTTTCGAGACAAGCTGACTTGAATTTATGAGGTACAGTCAAACAAATGAGTGGCATGGTGGCTCAGTGGTTAGCACTGCTTTCTCACAGCATCAAGGACACATGGAGTATGTGTGTTGGGAGATTTTGTAGAGTGGAAGAAGGGAGGGTGACATGTTTAAGTTGGGTATTGGGGGAAGTATGACAGAAGGATGGTGTGTATTGGAGACAGTGTGACAGGAGGAGAGTATTAGAAGAGTGAGTCAGTTGGAGGCTGAGTTTTGGGAGAGTGTTTCAGAGTCATAGAGCTAGATGCATGGAAACAGATCTTTGGTCCAACTTGTCCATGCCAAGCAAATATCCTAAATTAATCATTTGTCAGCACTTGGCCCATATCTCTCTGATGCCTTTTAAATGTTGTAATTGTACCAGCCTCTGCCACTTCCTTTGACAGCACATTCTGTGTACGTACCATCCTCTGCATGAAAAAGTTGCCCCTTAGATCCCTTTTAAATCTTTCCCTCTGACTTTAGTGCCCTCTAGTTTGAACTCCACTACTCTAGGAAGAAGACCTTGTCCCTATCCATGCCCCTCATGATTTTATAAACTTCTAGAACGTCACCCCTCAGCCTCCAACGCTCTCGGGAAGATAGCCCCAGTCTATTAAGTTTCTCGCTATAGTTCAAATCCTCCAACCTTGGCAACATCATTGCAAATATTTTCCAAATCCTTTTAAGTTTTTCAACATCTTTGCTACAGTAAGGAGACCAGAATTGAATGCAGTATTCCATAAGTGGTCTAACCAATGTCATGTACAGCTGCAACATGACTTCTCAACCCCTATACTCAATGCACTGACCAATAAAGACAAGCACACTAAACACCTTCTGCACTCTCCTGTCTCCCTCTGACTCTACTTTCAAGGAACTATGAACTTGAATCCTAAGCTCTCTTAAGTTGGGTAATACATGTATAAGTGCTGCTCTCATCTGCCTTTCCAAAATGCAGCACCTCACATTTATCTAACTTAAACTCCATCTGCCAGTTCTCAACCCACCAGCTCATTTGAGCAAGGTCCCATTTGAGGTAACCTTCTTGGCTGTGCACTACACCATCAATCTTGGTGACATCTGCAAAATTACTAACCATACCTCCTAATGACAAAAAGCCGTGGACTCAGCACTGATCCTTGTAGCACAGTGCTAGTCCCAGGTCTCAAGTCTGAAAAGCAACCCTCTTCCACCACCCTCTGTCTTCTACCTTCAAGTCAGTTCTGTCTCCAAATGTCTAATTCTCCCTGTATTCCTCACTTGCTAACCAGTCTACCATCCGGAACCTCGTTAAACACCTTACTGGAATCCATATAGATCAAGTCCTCTTCTCTGCTTTCATCTATTCTCTTTGTTACTTCTTAAAAAATTCCAATCAAATTAGTGAGATTAGGGCGTTCAGTGAGTGTGACAGGAGGTTACATGTTGGGAGCATGTTACAGGAGGACAGTGCATGTTAGGGTTGTGTGACAGGTGGAAATTGGTTATTGGGTGAGTGTGAAAAGAGGAGGAAATGTGGTCTGGGAGAGTGTCAGGTGGAGGGTGGAGTGTGACAGGTGGAAATGTGATATTGAGGGGAGTGTGACAGGTGGAAATTGGGTGTTGGGTGGAGTGGAGTCAGAAGGCTGTGTGTTGGGGGAGTGTAACAGGAGGGGGTTTGGTGGTGGAAGAGTGGGATAGGTGAAAATTAGATATTGAGGAGAATCTAACAGGTGGAATATCAATGTTGGATGGACTGTGAGAGGTGCAATGTATGTGTTGGAGAGTTTGAGAAGGAAGAGGATGTGAGTTTGATGTATGTGGAATATGTGGTGGGTTGTGTTGAAGGAGTGTGACAGACGAGGGCAGGTGACTGGCTCCATTTAATGCATTTGAATTTATAAGGTACAGTTAAATAAATGGGTGGCAAGGTGGCTTAGTGGATTGTTCTGCTGCCTCATAGCACCAGGGACACATGGAAGATGTGTGTTGGGTGGTTGTGTAAGGTAGAAGAAGGGAGGGTGACATGTTTTAATTGATTTGGATGTGCTGGTGTTGGACTGATGTGGACAAAGTTCAAAATTACACAACACCAGGTTACAGTCCAGCAGGTTTATTTGGAAGTACAACCTTGTGTAATTGGTGTTGCATGACTTTTAACTGGATATTGGGGCATGTGTGACAGGAGGAATGTTTGTGTTGGTTGAGTGTAACAGGTTCAAAGTGGCTGTTGGAGAAGTGTGACAGGTGGAAATTCTGTATTGGAGGTAGAGTGCATTAGGTAGTGTAATAGTTGGAGTGTGTGTGCTAGAGAACAAATGAAAGGGAAGATAAGAACAGGTGGAAAGTTGGCATTGGAGGGAGTGTGACAGATGGAGGGTGTGTTTTGGGCAAGTGGAACAGATGTACCTTGGGTGGCACAGAGGCTTGATAGTTAGCACTGCTGCCTCACAGCGCCAGGGACCTGTGCTCGATTCCAGCCTTGAGTGACTGTCTATGTGGAGTTTGCACATTCTCTCTGTGTCTGCGTGGGCTTCCTCCAGGTGCTCTGGTTTCCTCCCACAGCCCAAAGATGTATAGGTTAGGTGGATTGCCTGTGGGAACTGCAGGGTTACAGGGATAGGGGATGGTGGATGGGTCTGGGTTGGATGCTCTTTGGTTGGTCAGTGTAGGAATCCTATGATTCAATGAAATTTTCAATCACCTGAGAAACTACAGTTTCTAGTCACTGGGTTGCTGTACCAGTCTTTGAAAGTGATGGTCTCCAGTTGGTAAAGACTTGACATTAGGTCTTTTGGTGTCCAAATGCCTTAAATGATGAGGCAAAGTGGCAGCAATGAAAATAAAGCAAATCTTGTTTTCTAGTTGAAATGTGGAACTTTTTCAAGGAACAGATACAACGTGTCCTTGATGTGTATGTACCTGTCAGGCAGGAAAGAGATGGTCGTGTGAGGGAACCTTGGTTGATGAGGGAGGTTGAATGTCTTGTAAGGAGGAAGGAGGAGGCTTACAAAAGGTTGAGGAAACAAGGTTCAGACAGAGTGTTGGAGGGATACAGGATAGCCAGGAGGGAGCTGAAGAAAGGGATTAGGAGAGCTAAGAGAGGGCATGAAAAATCTTTGGCAGGTAGGATCAAGGATAACCCCAAGGCCTTTTATGCATATATGAGAAACATGAGAATGACAAGAACGAGGGTAGGTCCGATCAAGGACAGTAGTGGGACATTGTGTATTGAGTCGGAAGAGATAGGAGAGGTCTTGAATGAGTACTTTTCTTCATTATTTACAAATGACAGGGACAGTATTGTTGAAGAGAAGAGTATGAAATGGACTGGTAAGCTAAAGAAGATACTTGTTAGGAAGGAAGATGTGTTGGGCATTTTGAAAAACTTGAGGATAGACAAGTCCCCCGGGCATGACGGGATATATCCTAGGATTATGTGGGAAGCAAGAGAGGAAATTGCAGAACCGTTGGCAATGATCTTTTCGTCTTCACTGTCAATGGGGGTGGTGCAAGGGGACTGGAGAGTGGCGAATGTTGTGCCCCTGTTCAAAAAAAGGAATAGGGATAACCCCGGGAATTACAGGCCAGTTAGTCTTACTTCGGGGGTAGGCAAAGTAATGGAAAGGGTACTAAGGGATAGGATTTATGAGTATCTGGAAATACACTGCTTGATTAGGGATAGCCAGCACAGATTTGTGAGAGGTAGGTCTTGCCTTACAAGTTTTTTTGAATTCTTTGAGGAGGTGACCAAGCATGTGGATGAAGGTAGAGCAGTGGATGTAGTATACATGGATTTTAGTAAGGCATTTGATAAGGTTCCCCATGGTATGCAGAAAGTCAGGAGGCATGGGATAGTAGGAAGTTTGGCCAGTTGGATAGACAATTGGCTAACTGGTTGAAGTCAGAGAGTAGTGGTAGATGGTAAATATTCAGCCTGGAGCCCAGTTACAAGTGGAGTTTCGCAGGGATCAGTTCTGGGTCCTCTGCTGTTTGTAATTTTTATTAATTACTTGGAAGAAGGAGTCGATGGGTGGGTCAGTAAATTTGCAGACAATACGAAGATTGGTGGAGTTGTGGATGGTGAGGAGGGCTGTTGTCGGCTGCAAAGGGACTTAGATATGATGCAGAGCTGGGCTGAGGAGTGGCAGATGGAGTTCAACCCTGTCAAGTGTGAGGTTGTCCATTTTGGAAGAACAAATAAGAATACGGAATACAGGGTTAACATTAGGGTTCTTAGTAAGGTAGAGGAGCAGAGGGATCTTGGGGTCTATGTTCATAGATCTTTGAAAGTTGCCACTCAGGTGGATAGAGCTTGTAAGAAGGCCTATGGTGTATTAGCGTTCATTAGCAGAGGGATTGAATTCAAGAGTCGTTAGGTGATGTTGCAGCTGTATAGGACCTTGGTAAGGCCACATTTGGAGTACTGTGTGCAGTTCTGGTCACCTCATTTTAGGAAAGATGTGGAAGCTTTGGAGACAGTGCAGAGGAGATTTACCAGGATATTGCCTGGGATGGAGAATAGGTCGTACGAGGATAGGTTGAGAGTGCTAGGCCTTTTCTCATTGGAACGGCGAAGGATGAGGGGTGACTTGATAGAGGTTTATAAGATGATCAGGGGAATAGATAGAGTAGACAGTCAGAGACTTTTCCCCCGGGTACAACAGAGTGTTACAAGGGGACATAAATTTAAGGTGAAGAGTGGAAGGTGTAGGGGGGATGTCAGGGGTAGGTTATTTACCCAGAGTGTGATGGGGGCATGGAATGCGCTGCCTGTGGGAGTGGCAGAGTCAGAATCATTGGTGACCTTTAAGCGGCAATTGGATAGGTACATGGATGGGTGCTTAAGCTAGGACAAATGTTCGGCACAACATCGTGGGCCGAAGGGCCTGTTCTGTGCTGTATTGTTCTATGTTCTATGTTCTATGTTCTATGAGTCTACCTAATGAAACATTTTGCCCCCATGTCCAAAGATCTGTAGGTCGAGAATCAACTTGTTCAGTCACATGAAGACCCATGCCAGAAATTCATGTCTTTTTTGATATAAAGCCAGTCTTTATAACTAAATACAAACTGATCATGGCTGAAGATATTTAGGCTATTCTTCAATCAATTACAGAACATAAGAAATAGGAGCAGAATTAGTGCATCTGTCCCTTTGAGTCCACTCCACCATTCAATAAGGTCATGACTGATCTTTTTGTGGCCTCAGCTCCACTCACCTTCCCTCTTACCATAACCCTTACTGTTTTTACTGATCCAGAAACTCTCTATCTTAGCTTTAAAAGCATTCAATGAAGAAACTTCAACCACTTCACTGGGCATGGAATTCCAAAGATTCACAGTCCTCTGGGTGAAGAAATTCCTTCTCAATTCAGTCCTAAATCTGCTCACCCGAATTTTGAGGCTATGCCCCCTTGTCCTAGTTTCTCTACTTCTATCTTATCTATTCCCTTCATAATTTAATATGTTCCTATAAGAATGCCCCTCATTCATCTAAATTTCAATGAATATAATCCCAGCATACTCAGTCTCTCCTCATGAGACAACCCCCTCAACTCTGGACTCAACCTAGTGAACATCCTTTCTCAAGTAAGGAGACCAAAACTGTACGCAGTACTCCAGATGCAGCCTCACCAGCACCCTATACAGCTGCAACATAACCTCCTGGCTTTTAAACTCAATCCCTTTAGCAATGAAGGACAAAATTAGATGTTTTACCTGCAGACCAACCTTCTGTGATTCATGCACAAGGTTACCCAGGTTCCTCTGCATAGCAGCATGTTGCATCTTTTTACCATTCAAATAGTCATCGTTTTTACTGTTTTTCCTACCAAAATGGATGACTTCACATTTATTAACTGTGTACTCCATCTGCCAGACCTTTGCCAACACACTTAAACTATCTATGTCCCGCTGCAAAGTTTCACAGTCCTCTGCATACTTTGCCCTACCACTCATCTTAATGTCATCCACAAACGTTGACACACTACATGTGGTCCCCAGCTCCAAATCATCTGTGTAAATTATGAATAATTGCAGTCCCAACACTGATCCCTGAGGCACACTACTAGTCACTGATTGCCAAGCAGAAAAGCACTCATCTATCCCCATTCTTTGCTTCCTGTTTGTTAATCAATCTTCTACCCATGCTAATACATTACCCGTGATGCCATGCATCTTTATCTTATGCAGCAGCCATAAGAACTTTGTAAAATGCCTTTTGGAAATCTAGATACAGCACATGTGCTGGGACCTTGTTGTCCACCGTGCTCATAATGTCTTCATAGAATTCCAGTAGATTAGTTAAGCATGATCTACCTTTCATGAACTCACACTGTGTCTGCCTAACAGGACAATTTCTGTCTAGAAGTCTTGCTATTTAGAGTCATAGAGATGTACAGCACGGAAACAGCTTCAGTCCAACTCGTCCACGACAACCAAATATCCTAACCTAATCTAGTTCCACTTGCCAGCACCCAGCCCATATCCCTCCAATTCCTTTCTATTCATATATCCATCCAGATGCATTTTAAATATTGCGATTGTACCAGCCTCCACCACTTCCTCTAGCTGCTCATTCCATACACACACCACCCTCTGCATGAAAACATTCTTCCTTGATAATAGATTCAAAAATTTTTCCCAGAAGTTAAGCTAACCAATCTCTCATTCCCCATTTTTTTTTGTCTACATCCTTTTTGAAACAGTTCCATCATATTTGCTGTTTTTCACTCTGCTGGACCTGCCCCAAAGTTCAGTGAATTTTGGAAAATTACCTCAAGTGCATTTGGCTGCATCATGAGCAGGTCTAGAAAATAAATATTCATTGATTTTCAATGTTTAGGAAGGAAAGACAAAAAGGAAAAGTAGATGAATTTTCACTGATAATAAAAAATGGGATCAGTACACTCATAAGGAGGATGTCAGATTGGAAGAAAAATGTGTGGAGTCTGTTTGGATGTAACTAAGGAACAGCAAAGGGAACAAACGTTGGATGGAGTTATTTATAGGAGTTCAAATAATACTGGTAGAGTGGAAGCATGGTATTAATCAAGAGATGAAAAAAAGTCTCTAGCGTGAGCAACAGTTAACATGGATGACTCCAATATCCATAAAGACTAGGTAAACAAATTCAGTGCTAAAGCAGGGGATATGAATTTTTGGGGTGTGTTATGGATGTTAGAGCAGTATGTTGAGAAGCATACAATAGCAAGTATCTCGTATTTTGTAATGAAAAAGGGTTAATGAACAACCTTGTTCTTCTTCTTTAGGAGTGATTGACCGCATTATGACAGAATTTTACATTAAGATAGAATTTTCCATTATGATTGTAAGTGAGGTAATTCATTCTGAAGCAAGGGTCTTAAATTTGAATAAGGGAAATTATGAAGGCATAAGGCACAAATTGTTTGAGGTAAATTTGGGAAATGTATTAAAAGGTATGACTGCATTTGGCTAATTAACAGCCTTTAAAAATTATAACATGACTTACAGCAACTATACATTCCTTCAAGAGGTTGAAAAGCACAGCAGGTCAGGCAACATCCGAGGAGCAGGAGAATCGACGTTTTGGGCATAAGTGCTTCTGAAGGGCTTAAACTCGAAACGTTGATTCTTCTGCTGTGCTTTTCCAGCACCACACACTCGACTCTGATCTCCAGCATCTGCAGTCCTCACTTTCTCCTAGTTCTTTCAAGATGCACAAACACAGAAAAAGGTCCGCTAGTTGTGGCTGACAAAATAAGTTCAGAACTATATATGATCAAAGCAAAAGGCCCATAAAGTTGCCAGAGATAGCAGTAATTTTGAGGCTTGGGAAGTTTATACAATATAAAAAAGGAGGACCAAGAAACTGAAAAGAAAGGAAAAAAATGACGAGTTGGAATCTGAGCTTCAAACACTGCAACACATCAGAAAGAGGAGTGTTACCTGTTTCAGGAGGCAATCACAACCCTTAGATTATTTACCTTGATTTTGGTCATTGGGACAGGATGGTGTGACAACAAGCAAGGTAGGTAGAGAGATCCAGGAAGTAGAACTGAAGGAGTATCAGCTCTTGAGTTTGTCTAACAAATTTGACATTCTTGTTCCTCGCATGGATGAGAGTGGGAGCTGTAGGGAGGATAAGCAAATTGACCATAGCACAGGAAGCCATTCAAGAGGAGGGAGAAAAGAGAAATGTAATTGTAATTGGGGATAGTATAGTCAGGGGAATAGATTGTTTTCTGTGGCCAGGATCGAGACTCCTGAAGGCTATGCACCCTGCCTGGTATCTCATCTGGGCAATAGAGCAACTTGGAGTGGGAGGGGAAAGATCCCATTGTCACAGTCCACATAGGTATCAACATTATAGGTAGGAAGAGGAAAGAGGCCCTGCTGATGGAATATGAGCAGCTGTGGCCAAATCAAAAGAAGAACCAAAAAGGTAATAATCTCTGGATTACTACCTCTGTCATGACCTAATTGGCACAGAGTCAGCAAGATTAAAAAGGTAAACATGTGGTTCATGGTGGTTCAGTGGTTAGCACTGCTGCTTCACAGTGCCAGGGACCTGGGTTCATTCTCACCTCGGGCAACTGTCTGTGTGGAGTTTGCACATTCTCCCCGTGTCTGTGTGGGTTTCCTCTGGGTGTTCCAGTTTCCTCCCACTCTCCAAAGATGTGCAGGTCAGGTGAATTGGCCATGCTGAATTGCCTATAGTGTTAGGAGAATTAGTCAGGGAGGAATGGGTCTGGCTGGGTTACTCTTCGGAGGATCGGTTTGGACTTGTTGGGCCAAAAGGCCAGTTTTCATACTGTAAGAAATCTAATCTAATCAAAGATTGGTGTGGGAGAAATGGAATTGAATTCATGGGACATTGACACCAGTATGAGGAGAAAGTGAGGTCTGCAGATGCTGGAGATCAGAGCTGGAAATGTGTTGCTGGAAAAGCGCAGCAGGTCAGGCAGCATCCAGGGAACAGGAGAATCGACGTTTCGGGCATAAGCCCTTCTTCAGGAATGGGGAAAGTTTGTCCAGCAGGCTAAGATAAAAGGTAGGGAGGAGGGACTTGGGAGAGGGGCGTCGGAAATGTGATAGGTGGAAAGAGGTCAAGGTGAGGGTGATAAGTCAGACTGGGGTGGGGGCGGAGAGGTCGGGAAGAAGATCTCAGGTTAGGAAGGCGGTGCTGAATTTGATGGATTTGACTGAGACAGGGTGGGGGGAGGGGAAATGAGGAAACTGGTGAAATCCGAGTTCATCCCTTGTGGTTGAAGGGTTCCTAGCCGGAAGATGAGGCGTTCTTCCTCCAACCGTCGTTTTGTTGTGGTCTGACGATGGAGGAGTCCAAAGAGCTGCATATCCTTGGTGGAGTGGGAGGGGGAATTGAAATGTTGAGCTACAGGGTGGTTGGGTTGGTTGGTCCGGGTGTCCCAGAGGTGTTCTCTGAAACGCTCCGCAAGTAGCCGGCCTGTCTCCCCAATATAGAGGAGGCCACATCGGGTGCAGAGGATGCAATAGATGATATGTGTGGAGGTGCAGGTGAATCTGTGGCGGATATGGAAGTTTCCTTTGGGGCCTTGGAGGGAGGTGAGGGGGGAGGTGTGGGCACAAGTCTTGCACCTCCTGCGGTTGCAGGGGAAGGTGCCGGGAGTGGAGGTTGGGTTGGTGGGGGGTGTGGATCTGACGAGGGAGTCACGGAGGGAGTGGTCTTTACGGAATGCTGATAGGGGAGGGGAGAGAAATATATCCTTGGTGGTGGGGTCCGTTTGGAGGTAGCGGAAATGACGGCGGATGATGCGCTGTACATGGAGATTGGTGGGGTGGTAGGTGAGGACCAGTGGGGTTCTGTCCTGGTGGCGGTTGGAGGGGCGGGGTTCAAGGGCAGAGGAGCGGGAAGTGGAAGAGATGCGGTGGAGGGCATCGTCGACCACGTCGGGGGGGAAATTGCGGTCCTTGAAGAAGGAGGCCATCTGTGTTGTGCGTTTTTGGAACTGGTCCTCCTGGGAGCAGATGCAGCGGAGTCGAAGGAATTGGGAGAATGGGATGGCGTTTTTACAGGGGGCAGGATGGGAGGAGGTGTAGTCCAGGTAGCTGTGGGAGTCGGTCGGTTTGTAGTAGATGTCCGTGTTGATTCGGTCGACTGAGATGGAAATAGAAAGGTCGAGGAAGGGGAGGGAGGAATCTGAGACTGTCCAGGTGAATTTGAGGTCGGGGTGGAAGGTGTTGGTGAAGTGGATGAACTGTTCAACTTCCTCGTGGGAGCACGAGGCGTCGCCCGATACAGTCATCGATGTAGCGGAGGAAAAGGTGGGGGGTGGGGCCAGTGTAGTTGCGGAAGATGGATTGTTCCACATATCCTACGAAGAGGCAGGCATAGCTGGGGCCCATGCGGGTGCCCATGGCTACTCCTTTCGTTTGGAGGAAGTGGGAGGATAGGAAGGAGAAGTTGTTCAGGGTGAGGACCAGTTCAGTCAGTCGAAGGAAGGGTACTGGTCGGTACGGCGGGAAAGAAAGAAGCGGAGGGCTTTGAGTCCTTCGTGATGGGGGATGGAGGTGTACAGGGACTGTATGTCCATGGTGAAAATAAGGCGTTGGGGACCGGGGAAGCGAAAATTATGGAGCAGGTGGAGGGCATGGGTGGTGTCCCGAACGTAGGTGGGGAGTTCTTGGACTAAGGGGGACAGGACCGTGTCGAGGTATGCAGAGATGAGTTCGGTGGGGCAGGAGCAGGCGGAGACAATGGGTCGGCCGGGGCAGTATGAGGGAAGGCGGAAGCTGTTTCAATGGTACGGGCTCCACCTGAAACATGCTGGCAACCAGAGTCTTGATAGATCAAGTTCTGGGATTCAGCTCTTTTGTCCATGTTTGAACCAAGACTCCAATGAGCACAGTAGTGAATGGCCCTGCAGAACACAAACTGAAGGTCAGCCATGTCAGCATGCTGACATCTTCCATCACTGTACTGATGATTTAGAGTAAACTGACGAGGAACAAATTCCCTATTTAGCTGAATTCACCATGAATGTCCTGGCTTCTCGGCTTCACATTGGCCTGAGGTGTCTCTCTCTCTCCAATGAGAAAGCAGCGCTATAGTGCTTTGGGCTGGAAATGTGTTGCTGGAAAAGCGCAGCAGGTCAGGCAGCATCCAGGGAACAGGAGAATCGACGTTTCGGGCATAAGCCCTTCTTCAGGCTTATGCCCGAAACGTCGATTCTCCTGTTCCCTGGATGCTGCCTGACCTGCTGCGCTTTTCCAGCAACACGTTTCCAGCTCTGATCTCCAGCATCTGCAGACCTCACTTTCTCCTATAGTGCTTTGGGATAATGCTGACATTACCCTTAATTGGCTGAGTTGATTTTATTCTGTTTTTTTCTGTATAGGCCATAAATTGGGCAATTTTCCACCTTGCTTGGTAGATGCCAGTGTTGTAATTGTACAGGAATTGTACAGCTTGGCTGGGAGTCAGGGAGTGGTGCATCAGGTTCTGGAACCCAAGCATTCAGTACTATTGTTGGAATGTTCCAAACTCCAACAGTGCATTCCACCAATGATGGCATAGGTGACCTGATAACCCTCAACTCGACTTTTCTATTTCTTCCCTATAACCCTTGATTCCCTTACAAATTAATAATCTTTCTGCCTTGAATATACTAAACAATCCAACACGCACACCCCTCTGCAGTAGAAAATAGTCCACAGATTTACTACCCTCTGAGAAAAGAAATGCCTCTTCTTCTTTGTTTTAAATGGGTAACCTCTTTCTCTAAGGCTTTCTCCTAGACTCTCTATGCTCCCCCCCCCACCCCCCCCCCCCCCACCCCCCACCCCAACCCTGCCATACACACACACATCGGTGAATCCGTCGAAGAATCTTATATATTTCAATAAGATGTCCTCTCCTCCTTCTAAACTCCAGTGAGTACAAGCCCAACCTACCCAACTTCTTTACACAAGAAAATCCCTAGAAAAGGAGAAAGTGAGGACTGCAGATGCTGGAGATCAGAAGGGCTTGTGCCCGAAACGTCGATTCTCCTGTTCCTTGGATGCTGCCTGACCTGCTGCCCTTTTCCAGCAACACATTTTCAATCCCTAGAAAAGCACAATCAGCCTCCTGTACTGGACTGCCTCTAATGCCAGTATATTTTTCCTCACATAACGAGATCAAAACTGTTAACAGTATTCCAGATGTAATCAAACAAGTGCCTTGTATAGTTTTCACAAGAGTTCATTAGCCATTTCATGATACCACATAGATTGAGTTGAATTGGCTGAAGACTGGTATCTGTGATGCTGTACACCTCAAGAAAAGGCTAAGATCTACCAACCATTCAGCACTTCTGGCTGAAGGATGTTGTCTGTTGGATCTTTGACCTATTTACAAGAGTAGCTGTTTACCTGAGGGAAAGAGATCTTTCTCTTTGAATTACAACCATTTTTACAATGACCTTACCTAGGCTTTACAATGAGGGAGTGGGTTGCATTTGTATCTGCATGCATCGGATACAAAATTTATCTGAAGAGTATTTCCAGCTCTCAGGTTTGTTTGGAGTATGGTCAAACCCAATTCTACTAAGAGATGGGAATGCAATTTGTGAGCCCATTCTGTGGGATGCAAGAACACCCCTCCACCCCCCCCAATCCCCCCCCTCTCTGAGGCACCTAATATTTGAACATCATGTTTTAGTTGCCTCAGGCCGTCTTGAGTAGGATGGCAAACCAATCACTTTCCTACTCGATGAATGCTACTACTAAGCCATATGCATTTGCAATAAACTTACAATAAACATAATAATTCTGGATATTGTATAACAAATCACTATATTTGAAGTGAAAACTCTGATATTGAAGCATACCTTCAGGATTTATTTTACTGATCCATAACAACGTTTTAGCAACATTAGTAGGCTATATGGGTCATCAATCTGGCTCTCTACGTTTCAATATGTTCACGACTGAATTTCTACATAAATTCCACTTTTTTTTGTGCTTTGAAATGTTTTATATCGCCCAAGTGAGCAGATGGAGTCTTGGTTTGTTGCCTAATTTGAAAAATGTCACCTCTAAACTTAGTGCTTGAACCTGCAAACTTCTGATTCAGAGGAGAGAAATGGTACTAACTGAGCCATCACCACTGGGAATGGAAGGGAAAATAAATGAAAAGAATTTGAGCAAATTGAAGTGTTAATGCACATTTTGCCAGAAAATTAAACTGGGAACAGCTAACTTAGAAAACCTAGATTCTATTTGACAAGAACTTATGCAGACTTGCTTTCTCAAGGATTTCCTTCCTTTTTTTATTGCCACACAAAGATACAGAAAGGGAATTGGCCAGTTTTAAAATAACAAATCTATTTATAGAAACACCTGGAGTATAAATAAAATCCACTGAGAAAACCTGAGATCATGACGGAAGGAGATTGGTGAGTGTGTTAATGTATTACATGTTCACATAATGATAGTTTGTGGAAACAGACTACTTCTAAATGACCTTGCTGTTTGTAATTGATTTCCTATGGTGTAGTGAAGATTTGAAGCTACTTGGGGATTTGGGTGCCATCTGATGAGGCATAAAAATAGAAAGAATATGTGGGTGAAACTTTTTAATGAAGGGCAATGTAGAGGACCATTGTGCTGTCCTTCCACAGGAGAACTGACCCACTTTTGAAATGCAAAGAGCAGTGTGATAATGACAACCAAACTGGCTGCAGTTTCAACATGTTGATATGCCATATAGAATAAAATGTTAACTAGAGGCATTGTATCTACCTGTTCTTCAGGTCAGCAACCATCCACAAGAGGAAACAACACTACTTTGAGCTAAAGAGGTCTGACAGTGATTACAATGGCTTGTTTAGAATCATAGAAATAGCAGCAGTTCAAATTAGTTAATTATCCTGTTGTCATTCCATAGCCCTGTGTATTCCTCAGCTTTGAATATTTATCAAATTTTCCCTTAAAAAATTTAATGATCTCTAGCCTAAACATTCCTGTTGTAAAGTGTTCCATATTACCATGACCTTCTACACATTAAAAAGAAAATTTCCCCAGCTCTGCCCCGCGCTCTTCTTAGCAATTATAAATTTATGAACTCTTTTCATTAACCCCCAAAAGGAGGAAATTGTATTTCCCTATGCATTATATAAACAAGGCTATTAAATCTTGTCCTCATCTACTCTACTCAGCACAAACATTACCAGTATCTCAATTCATTTTGCATAAAATTTCATTGTTTAATTTAATTTGCACATTCTCCATTATTTTAATGTTCTGTGGAGGTGATCTAAACTGAACTTGGTATTTGTTCTGAGGAAGATTCCTGTTGGACTCAATGTAAAAGTTCTGTTTATTTCTCCATGAATGCTACCAGACAGGCTGCAATTTTCCAGTATTTTTCTATTTTTATTTCAGATCTAAAGCAATGTACTTTTGTTACATTGCACTAAGTACTCCATGGCCTAAATGTTTTCTGCAAGTGTATTTTTTTTTTTGCTTTTTTTTTGTTCTGTTATCTATCCAATCAGTAATTTCTTCAAAAAAATCTCCAAAGTAATTTGACAATTATAACTTTCCTTCAAAAAAATCAATGTTGGATGTCTTTGATTAACTTACACATTGTTAACGGCTCACTAAATTTATATCTAAATTGGGATCTTCTAGATTTTGCTCATAGCTGACACAAGCTAAACTGGTTTGTAGGTTTATCCACCTCTGATTCTTGGATAAGGAGAAATGAGGGGAGATGGTGATTGTCACTGGAATAGTAATCCAGGGGCTTAGGCCATGGTAGTAAATGGAATTTGAATTCAAATAACAAATCTGAAATTGACAGCTCGCCTGTTATACTCTCTATGTAACTATCGATACTTGTTGTTAAAAATTCAGTTGATTCATTAATGTTGTTTTACAGAAGGAAATCATCAATGCTTATGTGGTCTGGTTTCAATGTGACTTTGAAGTGCTACTTTGACTTTGAAAACACTGAAGTTGTTCTAGAACAGTAAAGGGTATTCATGCATTAGAGTACAAAATGTTGGGTCACAAGAGATCAAACTCATAACTGACATTTAAGGTCAGTCAAATTTAATATTGATAGATTTTTGTTAGGTAAGACTTTTGAGAGATAGGATGCAAGATGGGAAAATGGAATTGAAGTGCAGATTAACCATGACCTTACTGATTGGCCTACTCCTGTTCCTAATTCTTGTTGCAATTTGCTTCAAATAATGTCATGTGATCTGTAATATTGGTCTGAACCACTGGAATAAGCAAACAAAACCTGTGTTTAAAAAAAATAGCATACCTGATGCATTCTTCTGCAATATATTGGCACACCAGTGTGGATTCATGACCAGGAATGAGACCAAACTTCAACTTTGTTACTTACAGACAAAGGAAAATTGGGCAGTACTGACTTAAATGTGGTACTGTTCCTTGAAACAAAAATAAATACATAGAACAGAAAAATGAACCCGGTACAGTGTATTCAATTCCTTCCAAATTCGTGAATTTTCTATATGATGTAGGACTGTACCCTGGACTGACTCTTCCTTTCTGTGCTCAGTTATCCATTGCAATGAAGGTCTACAGAGTAGAGCTGACAGATGTTTCCCACAATCTCTTCAATGTGACACACTTTAAGCATAATTCTGAAGATATAGATTAAAATTAAAATGTTGGAAATGAGAGAATCATTAGATGTTCTAAAGTAGATTCTTTCTTTTAGTAGTTAAATTCCTGTTATGACATACTGCTTTAAAATATGCTTTCCTTTTTTCTTTTGATATTACATTGAGAGAAAACACAACAATCCACAGGAAACTGCCAATGAGAGATGCCAGTCAAGCGATGTGACAGACAAAATAGGGCCAAGTAAATAGCTTGCTAAATAAAGTAACTGGTTAGTAGATTATATTGCCAAAGTGTGCATATATAAAAACCTTTTAATTATAAAACAAACAGTCTAAAGAATTTCTGGACAGAGTGACTAGGGATTGTGACCAAAACATTGCTGTAGCAAATGGATTTCAAGGAGGGCCTTGGAAAGTGGAGAAGGTGTAGGCACGTAAAAGGTATTAAGGAAAATATTTGGCTGAAATCATTCCCTGATTAAGATAGATTAAAGAAGCGAGTAGTGAGTACAGGAGGCCAGAGTCAGAGAAACAGAATATTATATTTATAAGGTTGTGGGACCATTAAAGAGTTTCAAACAAGGATTAAAAATTAAACACTTCAGGTTTTGTTGAACTGGGAACCATATATGTGGATGAAAGCAAGCAGATGAATGGGATTTGTGCAGAAAAGTTTTGAAGAACGAAAGTTTACAGTGGATAGTACAAGAAGACCTTTGGAATAATTAGTTTCAATATTGGGGTCTTGGAGTCGGCTAGGAAGCAAGAAGGCTGGCAAAACTTGCTTGGGATCTTACCACCACACGATTTTGCTTGCAGCTATTGATCTGCCTGACTTCTTCCCAAGACCCCAATTTAGTCATTTAACATGGTCAATTAAGAATGATTACTCCCTCTACTAACACATAGAATGTATGAGGTATTCAGTGGTAAAGGAGCTGAGATACAACTGTGCATTGCAACAGAGGTAGAAGTGAGTATTTCTTTGTGATACAGATCATATGGATTTGGAAACCCAGCTGAGGGTCAAATATAGCCGTGGTTTTGAGTCAGTGCTTCAGAAGAGAGATAATGTAAGCGATGAGCAAAAGTTTGTGTTGAGGCAAATGATGATGGTTTTGATCTTCTCAGGATTCAACTGCAAGGTTAATCCAAGAATAAAGTTTGAATAAGTAATCCGACACGTTCTAAAGAGCTCATGGAGAGATAATGTTTCTAGTCCAATGCCTGGGAATATTGTTGCCAAGGGAAGTATGTGGATTAGGGATTAACGACAAATCATTGTGAAACTGCAGAATAAGGATGAGAAGGAAAGCAGTGGTAGGAATGCATGGCTAATAATGGAAGCCAGTAATGGCATCCCATTTAACTAGCCAACAGGAGGATGTAATGAAACATTTGATGAAATGTGTTAAAGTTGCAGAAATGGGAGAGGACCAAGAGGAGTAGAACATCACAATCACAGACGATGTACAATGTAAACTTATATTGATATTCTGAAGGCTTACTTGATTTATCTCAGGGAAGGTAGCAGAATAATTTTGCAAAATCATTCCTTAAACAATTTAATGAATTGGATAAAGTCCACATTACTGTGTCAGTGTGAGAAGAAAGTGAGGACTGCAGATGCTGTAGATCAGAGCTGATAATGTATTGCTGGAAAAGCGCAGCAGGTCAGGCAGCATCCAAGTAGCAGGAGAATCGACGTTTTGGGCAACGAAGGGCTCATGCCCGAAACGTCGATTCTCCTGCTCCTTGGATGCTGCCTGACCGGCTGCGCTGTGTCAGTGTGAAGTAAGATTTGAGAAACATGTGCTCCCTCTAGTGGCTACAAAGAAATGCTTTATAATGTTTGCACCGTAGTTATTGCTAAGTTTGCAGATCTACATTTCAAAAATCAGAAGATTGATTTTTAAATTTCACCATATCCACATTGCCTGTGAGTTTCTTTAATTAAAGAATATGATATGCCAGAAGTCACAAGCCTCCAACTCGGCACAGCCCTCTGGACACGTCCATCACTGCCCCCTGCTCCACCGCCAAACCATTACCACCTGATGCCTGGAAGAGGAACGCCTCATATTCCATCTTGGAACCCTGCTATCACACGGGATAAATGTGGATTTCAACAGCTTCCACATTTCCTCTCCCTCCACATTATCCCAGTCCCAAGCCTCCGACCCGGCATCACCCTCTGGACCTGTCCATCACTGCCCCCTCTGACCTATCACCTTCTCCTTCACCTTCATCCACCTACCACTTTCCCAGCTACCTCACCCCAACCTCATCTCCCTCCCATTTATCTCTCAGTCTGACCCACAAGTCTCATTATTGATGAAGGGCTTATGCCCGAAACATCAATTCTCCTGCACCTCGGATGCTGCCTGACCTGCTGTCGTTTTCCAGAACCACACTCTCGACTAGGTTATAGTCCAACAGATTTATTTGATATCACAACCTTTCAGAGTGAAGCCCCTTTGTTAGGTGAAGTGAAGAAGGGGCTACACTCTGAAAGCTTGTGATTTCAAATAAATCTTTGGATTATAACCTGGTATCATGTGACTTCTGACTTTGTCCATCCCAGTTCAACACTGGCTCCTCCACAATATAACATGCAGCAGTCTTGCTTGACAACTGTTTAATTTCATGGTATTCAAACACTCAGTGCAATCCCAGCCAGGTTTGTATTGGAGTTTTGCGACATCATAGATTAGATACCATCTCAAAAGCATTGCAGTGAGGAAAACATTTTTTTCATTTCCTATTTTATTTACATTCTGTCAAATGTCTGTCGTAATTGGACCACTCCTCTTTGTCAGGTTTGAATCCCTCCCAACCCCCAAAATGTATCTTGCTTGCTATTTGAAACATACAAATTACTCACAGGGATAGATAGGTAGTTGCTGCTAAGATGTTTCCCCTGGGTGGGCAGTCTAGAACTGGGGGGCAACAATTTAAAATTAAGTTTACTATCACTTAGGTCCAGGCTGAAGGTTTTTTTTAAACTCAGAGGGTTGTGAACATTTGGAATTCTAAGGTAGACAGTGTTAGATTTCTGATTAGTAGCGCATACAGAGTTATGTGGATGGAGTGTATAAATGCATTGAAGTGTTCAATCAGCCATGATCTTATTGATTAGCAGGACGGGCTCAAAGAGCTGAATGGCTTATTCCTGTTCTTATGTTCCTACACCATTCATTGTTCAACTGAATACAATGTGCACACAGAGCAAATCTTTCATTTTGTTCAAATTTTCTCAAAAATCATTATGTTATCCAGTCCTTAATTTCTCAAATATTGAAACAACTTTACTTGCATTGCCCTCCTGGAAAGATGTAATAAAATGCTTAGATCTTATGGACATGGAATATGACATGGAACAAACTGATGGTCCAGGTTTTATGGAGCAAGGTAACAAGAGCATTTTTGTCTCATGACCATCTGTTACAGGTAATATATTACAGGGGATCTAAGCTCCTCTCAAATAGACAAGACCTCAAATTCATGCAGATCTGGATCAAATGGTGTATTTATATCCTGAAATAACTGCACAGAGGCCAGGTCTCATCATCATGTCACTCTTTATTTACTTGTGCACAGTACACTGGCTGTGGCCAGGCAGCTCAAAGTCAATCCTTAACTGAGAGGATTCTAATCTCCTGGTTATATTTTTGCTCTCTTTCCTACCGGAAATATTTTGTGAAACTTGAAAGGGTTCAGAAAAGATTTACAAGGATGTTGCCAGGGTTGGAGGATTTGATGTATAGGTTGAATAGGCTAGGGCTGTTTTCCCTAGAGTGTCAGAGGCTGAGGGGTGACCTTATAGAGGTTTATAAATCATGAGGGGCATGGATAGAATAAATAGACAAAGTCTTTTCCCTGGTTGGGGGAGTACAGAACTAGAGGGCATAGGTTTAAGGTGAGAGGGGAAAGATATAAAAGAGACCTAATGGGCAACATTTTCACACAGAGGGTGATACGTGTATGGAATGAGCTGCCAGGGGAAGTGGTGGAGGCTGGTATAATTGCAACATTTAAAAGGCAACTGGATGGGTCTATGAAAAGGAAGGGTTTGAAGGGATATGGGCCAGGTGCTGGCAGGTGGGACTAGATTGGGTTGTGATATCTGATCGGCATGGATGGGTTGGACCGAAGGGTCTGTTTCTGTGCTGTACCTCTCTATGACTCTATGTTGTTCATTTTGGCTGCGGCCAGCCAGCTCAGAGTCAGCTCTCAAACTGAGGAGATTCTAATCTCCTGGGTTATATTGTTCAGCCAAGGCTATCCTGATTGGGGTTATTTTTTTTTTATTTTTTTTGATGCACTCCACTCCCTGCGGAATCTCCTGTTTAAATTTTTTTTTCTTTTTTTTTAAATTTAACCCCCACACTACCACCTAAGTGCGGTAGTGCTTATTACATTCCTGTGTATATTTTTTTTTTCTTTTTTTTTCTTTTTTCCTTTAACCCCCACACTACCACCTAACTGCGGTAGTGCTTTTTTTTTTCCCCAGCACCCATGGTGTGTGTGCAGGTGTGAGACACAGTGGAAAACACAAAGTGCACGAATCTTTATTCACTGATTGGGGTTATTTTTTTTTATTTTTTTTTATTCCACCTTTATTTTTTTTTTCTCTTTTTTTTAAATTTTTTTTTGTGACACTTCCCTTTTTTTAATTTTTTTTTTCTTTTTTTTTCCCTTTAACCCCCACACTACCACCTAACTGCGGTAGTGCTTATTTTTTTTTCCCCAGCACCCATGGTGTGTGTGCAGGTGTGAGACACAGTGGAAAACACAAAGTGCACAAATCTTTATTCACTGATTGGGGTTATTAACTAATAGGTTCTTGATTGCCACTGGTTAACAAAGTCAACCAGGCCCCACCCTCCCCCCTTAAGTCTGGGGATGTAGGCCTGGTCTTTTGCTTGTATCTTCTTTTGCAAGATTTTCACCCCGGGTCCGATTGCTCTTACTCGGACTCGGACGCAGCCGGCGTGTACCATACCATGGCCCATCTCTTGCATCTTCCAGCAGCAAAAGTATTGAGGCTGCATCCATTTCAGACTCTGAGGTTTCCTTGACACTAGATGGAGTGGGAGTGCCTGCAGTTTTAACAGGCCCTCTGGCTATTCTGAGCGGTCAGGTACATTTTGCTCCTGCTCCACTTGCGAATTAATGGCTTTCAGGTGATCCATGTATTTGTTCAGGACTGTATCACCTACCTGAATGTTGCTGGGACCTGATCTCACTTCAACCTTGCCTTGTATCCATTCAGGAGAAAGTGAGGACTGCAGATGCTGGAGATCAGAGCTGAATATGTGTTGCTGGAAAAGCGCAGCAGGTCAGGTAGCATTCAAGGAGCAGGAGAATCGACGTTTCGGGCATGAGTCCTTCTTTAGGAATGAGGAGAGTGTGCCAAGCAGGCTAAGATAAAGGGTAGGGAGGAGGGACTTGGGGGAGGGGCATTGGAAATGCGATAGGTGGAAAGAGGTTAAGGTGAGGGTGATAGACCGGAGTGGGAGTGGGGGTGGAGAGGTCAGGAAGAAGATTGCAGGTTAGGAAGGTGGTGCTGAGTTCGAGGATTGGGACTGAGACAAGGTGGGGAGGGGAAATAAGGAAACTGGAGAAATCTGAGTTCATCCCTTGTGGTTGGAGGGTTCCTAGGAGGAAGATGAGGCGCTCTTCCTCCAGCCGTCGTATTGCTATGGTCTGGCGATGGAGTGTATCCATTCAGGGCCATTTCCATGGTTCTGGTACCAAACTTCGTTGCCTGAATTAAGTTGTCTCTCTCACTTAGAGGATGGATTTGGTCAACGTTGCCATTTCACCCTCCCCACCCAGGTCTGGAAATACCTGGTTTAACATGATGTGGAGTCTCCTCCCCATCAGCAATTCTGCTGGAACTATCCCTGTAGTTCTGTGTGGGATGGTCCTCTAATTGAACAAGAACTGGGACAGTTTGGTCTCAATTGACATTGTAGGCTGCTTCTTTAAGCCTGCTTTCAATGTTTGGACCACTCTTTCTACTACACCATTGGATGACGGGTGTTGTGGAGCTGTCCTTATGTGCTGAATGCCTTTGGACTTTAAGAAATATTCAAACTTCCTGCGAGTAAATGACATCCCATTGTCTGTGATCAATGCTTCTGGGAATCCATGCGTCATGAACAATGTTCACGCCTTCTCAATCGTCATCCTTGAGTTTGTGAAATGGACTTTATGCATGTCCAACCACTTAGAATGTGCCTCCACAATGACCAGGAACATTGTGCCCATGAAAGGACTGGCATTGTTGACATGCAACCGAATCCATTGTTTACCCAGCCATTCCCTCAAAGGTGGGGGTGTTGCTGATAGCGATTTTTGACCTTTTGGCACTCTGGGCACTGCTCCACCAATGTAGCTATGTTGGCATCCAACCCATATCTTCTTGCTAGCATCTTTATTTTGGAAACCACTGGATGGCCTGGTGGTGTTTAGCCAGTCTTTGGCAGTCACCTTTACTTGGGACAATCACCCTTGCTCTCCACAGTAATAGAAATGTGTTGCTGGAGAAGCGCAGCAGGTCAGGCAGCATCTAGGGAACAGGAGAATCGACGTTTCGGGCATTAGCCCTTCTTCAGGAATGAGGAAAGTTTGTTCAGCAGGCTAAGATAAAAGATAGGGAGGAGGGACTTGGGGGAGGGGCGTCGGAAATGTGATAGGTGGAAAAAGGTCAAGGTGAGGGTGATAGGACAGATTGGGGTGGGGGCGGAGAGGTCGGGAAGAAGATTGCAGGTTAGGGAGGCGGTGCTGAATTTGATGGATTTGACTGAGACAGGGTGGGGGGAGGGGAAATGAGGAAACTGGTGAAATCCGAGTTCATCCCATGTGGTTGGAGGGTTCCTAGCCGGAAGATGAGGCGTTCTTCCTCCAACCGTCGTTTCGCTGTGGTCTGACGATGGAGGAGTCCAAAGACCTGCATATCCTTGGTGGAGTGGGAGGGGGAATTGAAATGTTGAGCTACAGGGTGGTTGGGTTGGTTGGTCCGGGTGTCCCAGAGGTGTTCTCTGAAACGCCCCGCAAGTAGGCGGCCTGTCTCCCCAATATAGAGGAGGCCACATCGGGTGCAGCGGATGCAATAGATGATATGTGTGGAGGTACAGGTGAATCTGTGGCGGATATGGAAGTTTCCTTTGGGGCCTTGGAGGGAGGTGAGAGGGGAGGTGTGGGCGCAAGTCTTGCACCTCCTGCGGTTGCAGGGGAAGGTGCCGGGAGTGGAGGTTGGGTTGGTGGGGGGTGTGGATCTGACGAGGTAGTCACGGAGGGAGTGGTCTTTACGGAATGCTGATAGGGGAGGGGAGGGAAATATATCCTTGGTGGTGGGGTCCATTTGGAGGTGGCGGAAATGACGGCGGATGATGCGCTGTACATGGAGGTTAGTGGGGTGGTAGGTGAGGACCAGTGGGGTTCTGTCCTGGTGGCGGTTGGAGGGGCGGGGTTCAAGAGGACAGAACCCTACTGGTCCTCACCTACCACCCCACTAACTGCCATGTACAGCGCATCATCCGCCGTCATTTCCGCCAGATGAGGGACTACCAGTGGAGTATCTGTCAGTGGGAAGTGATTCAAGGTTTCCACGTTAGCCACATTGCTTCCTGGATGGTGTTCTAACATGTACATGTACTGAGAAGAGGGGCCCAATGCTGAATTTGACCAGAAGCTATGTGCGTCACTGCTGACAAATTCTCATCCATAAAAGATACTGACGGAACTTGCTCACACCAAACCTTCCTTCTCTATCTAAGCATACTTGTGTTCAACATCAGACAGAGTCCAGAAAGCATACACTATCGGATATTCCTTTCCACTGGGGCACCGGTGAGGCTATACTTCCATGATATCGCACAGAGAGGCATCGCATATTAACACTACTTCTCTCCTGGGATCATAATGTGCCAACAATTTAGATGAAGATAGCTGCTTTTTCACTTCCCTAAAGGATGCTTCTTGGCTTCATAACCATTTCCATGGCTGATCTTTTTTCAATAGCAGATATAAGGGTGCCAATATGGAGGCCAAGTTACGTATGAATTTTCTGAAATAATTCACTAACCCAAAAAGAAAGACCTAAGCTCCAGTACGGACATGGGAACCGAGGCTCCTTTGATCACTCTCGCTCTCTCTTCCAATGGGTGTAACCCAATTTTGTCCACTCTGTAACCCAGGTAGGTCATGTGGGGCACCTGGAACACACACGCTTCCCGTCACCTGCCTGGGAGAAATGTTTAAGCACCATATCCAAATTCTCCAAGTGTTCTTTGTTGGTCTTCCCTGTTATTAGTACATCATCCAGATAAATGGCAACGTGGGGTAGCCCTTGTAAAATGTTCTCCATGGTCCGCTGAAAAAGAGCTGATGATAGCCCAAGTAGCAGTTTTGTATATTGATATAAACCCTTTTGGGTATTAATTGTCACATTCTTCTAGGACAGTCACAAATGCAGGTAGATGTGGCTCATGTCTAGTTTTGTAAAGAACAGCCCACCTCTCCAACTTCAGGTACAAGTCATCTATGTGAAGGATTGGGTATGTTTATCCAGGTGTGAGAAGTGATTTACTGTTTGCTTATAATTCCCACAAAGGCGAACCAATCTGTCAGGCTTCACAATCAGCATGACTGCTGCTGCCTGTTCTGCAAACTGCACTGGTTTGGTGATCCCTTCATTCTCCAACCTCCTGATTTCCGCCTCTACTTTTGCCCGCAAGGCAAATGGCTCCTGGTGGGCTTTGCAAACTCTTGGAATTGTATCCTGGTCAACATGTAAAGTGGCTTTGGCCCCTTTGATAGTCCCAAGCCCTTTTTGAAACCTCCTGGGTATTTTGCTAAGACTTCACTGAAACAGCCAAGTCAGGTCTTGTAAGACTCCTTTGCTGTTTCAAATTCACAAACTAGCAGCAACTACAATGGCTTGCTGGCCGAGATCCTGAAGAAATGATTAGCTACTTGGTCGCTTTGTTGTGGGTTCTGCTGTGGGTTGGCCTCAGGTCCTTCTGCTCAGGACTTGCCCCTGCATGAGGCTCTGCGATTGCCTAACTCACGTGGTGTTCACAAGTTCAATTGGACATGTAAGGGTGTCCACTTCCATTGGGATGCCCTGTAGCTCATGCTCCATTTGCCACATTTTCAAATGACAAGGCCAGCTGCAGTGCCTTTAGAAGTCCAGTTAGGCCTCAGCTAGTAGGTGCTTCTGCATGGTTACATCATTAATCCCACACACCCCACACAGTCTCTCAGGGTTGTGTGCCAGTCATCTTAACCTCATCAAAAAATCCCGATATGGATTCCCCCCGTTCTCTAACAGCCAAATAAAACCAATAGCAGCTCAGAATTAGAGCAGATTTAGGATCATAATATTTCTGAGCCAACTCTGTCAACTCTTGGAAGGTTTTAGTGTCCGGTGCCTCTGAGAATGCTGCAGGTCCACATGCAGTTAGAAGGATTACGCATTACTTTCCATCTGCCCCAATGTTACTTGCCCAGAAAACAATCTCACATTTTGCAACAGACTGGACACAGTCTTTGACTGCAGGGTCAAATAATTGAAGTTTGCCAAATAGAGGCATGATGCCAGAAATGCTTACCCGACCTTCAAAATGACATTTGCAAGCAACCATTTCTCAGGCGCATACTGATCCCATCCTTGTCACTGCTGAAATAACTGCACAGAGGCCAGGACCCGTCACCAAGTTACCCTTTATTTACAAGTGCACTGGACTGATCAGTCCTCAACTTAGGAGATTCTCATATCATAAAACATAGAACATAGAACAATACAGCACAGAACAGGCCCTTCGGCCCTCGATGTTGCACCAACCTGTGTACTATTCTCAGCTCGTCCCCCTACACGATCCCAAAATCATCCATGTGCTTATCTAAGGATTGTTTAAATCTCCGTTATGTGGCTAAGTTGACTATCTTAGCAGGTAGGGCATTCCATGCCCATACTACTCTCTGTGTAAAGAACTTGCCTCTGACATCTGTCTTAAATCTATCACCGCTCAATTTGTAGTTATGCCCTCTCGTACAAGCTGACGTCATCATCCTCGGAAAAAGTCTTTCACTGTCTACCCTATCTAATCCTCTGATCATCTTGTATGTCTCTATCAAATCCCCTCTTAGCCTTCTTCTTTCCAATGAGAACAGACCCCAATCTCTCAGCCTTTCCACATAAGACGTGCGCTCCAGACCAGGCAACATCCTGGTAAATCTCCTCTGCACCTTTTCCAATGCTTCCACATCCTTTCTGTAATGGGGCAACCAGAACTGTGCACAATATCCCAAGTGTGGCCGCACCAGTGTTTTGTATAGTTGCAGCATGAAATTGCAGTTCCGGAACTCAATCCCTCTATCAATGAAGCTGAAAATGTGTTGCTGGAAAAGCGCAGCAGGTCAGGCAGCATCCAGGGAACAGGAGAATCGACGTTTCGGGCATAAGCCCTTCTTCAGGAATCTAAGAAGGCTTAAGGATTGAGGATTGAGGTTAGTTACGCGCAGGTGTTATCAATTCTAGAAGGAGTGAAAGTAGACAAATCCCCTGGGCCAGATGGGATTTATCCGAGGATTCTCTGGGAAGCTAGGGAGGAGATATCAGAGCCTTTGGCTTTTATATTTGAGTCGTCATTGTCTACAGGTTTAGTACCTGAGGATTGGAGGATTGCAAATGTTGTGCCCTTGTTCAAGAAGGGCAGCAGAGATGACCCAGGAAATTATAGACCAGTGAACCTTACTTCAGGAATCAGGAAGGCTTAAGCCCTTCTTCGGGCATAAGCCCTTCCTGAAGAAGGGCTTATGCCCAAAACGTCGATTCTCCTGTTCCCTGGATGCTGCCTGACCTGCTGCGCTTTTCCAGCAACACATTTTCAGCTCTGATCTCCAGCATCTGCAGACCTCACTTTCTCCTCTACCAATGAAACCTAACACACCATATACCTTCTTAACAGCCCTATCCACCTGTGTGGCAACTTTCAGTGATCGATGCACATGGACTCCAAGATCCCTCTGCACATCCACACTACCAAGAATCTTTCCATTGACCCAGTACTCTGCTTTCCTGTTATTCTTCCCAAAGTGCATCACCTCACATTTAGCTGTATTGAACTCCATTTGCCAATTCTGCAGTTTATCCAAGTTCCCATGCAACCTGTAACATATTTCCAAACTGTCCACTACTCCACTGACTTTAGTGTTGTCTGCAAATTTACTAATCCATCCACCTATGCCTGCGTCTAAGTCATTTATAAAAATGACAAACAGCAGTGGTCCCAAAACAGATCCTTGTGACACACCACTAAGTAACTGGACTCCAGACTGAATATTTTCCATCAACCACCACTCGCTGCCTTCTTCCAGAAAGCCAGTTTCTAATCCAAATTCTTAAACCATCCTCAATTCCATGTCTCTGCATTTTCTCCATCAGCCTACCATGTAGAACCTTATCAAAGGCTTTACTGAAGTCCAAGTAAACTGTTCTACCCTCATCTACATGCTTGGTCACCTTCTCAAAAAACTCACTGAGGTTTGTGAGATACGACCTGCCCTTGACGAAACCATGTTGACTATCTGAAATCAAATTGTTGCTTGCTAGATGATTATAAACCTTATCTCTCATAATCCTTTCCAAAACCTTTCCTAACAGAAGTAAGGTTCACTGGTCTATAATTTCCTGGGTCATCTCTGCTGCCCTTCTTGAACAAGGGCACAACATTTGCAATCATCCAGTCCTCAGGTACTAAACCTGTAGACAATGACGACTCAAATATCAAAGCCAAAGGCTCTGATATCTCCTCCCTAGCTTCCCAGAGAATCCTCGGATAAATCCCATCTGGCCCAGGGGATTTGTCTACTTTCACTCCTTCTAGAATTGATAACACCTGTGCGTAACTAACCTCAATCCTTTCTAGTCTAATATCCCATACCTCATTCTTTTCCTCTACAATATTCTTCTTTTCCTGAGTGAACACCGATGAGAAATGTTCATTTAGCACCTCTCTGTTCTCTACAGGGTCCACACTCAACTTCCCACTTCTGTCTTTGACTGGCCCTATTCCTACCCTAATTATCCTTTTATTCCTCACATACTTATACAAAGCCTTAGGGTTCTCCTTTATTCTATTTGCTTATATATTTTTTCTTTTTTAAAAAAGAAAACAGAAGACAGATGTCTCCCTAGCCTAGGGAAATCTCTTCCTCCTCACTGTACACTGGCTGTAGCTAGCTAGCCCAACAGTTCAGAGTCCATCCTCAACTGAGGAGATTCTAATCTCATGGTTATATTGGCCAGCCAAGGCTTTCCTAATTGACTTAGGTTAACAACCCCAATCAAGGACCTTGTAGTTAACAAGGTCAACCTGGTCCCAAACACCACATATCCCCAACACAATTTTTATCATTAATTATTTAACTGCCAACAAAACATGAATGATCCATATCGGGAAACAGCCACTCACAAACATCTTTATAAAATTATGCAAAGCTGCCTTCAGATTGTGTGCCAAGCTTACTAAATGGCTTGTGTCTTTTGAATACATAAAGTTTCTTATGTTCACTCATTTTGTTCTGAAGGTTTGAAAATATTTTCCCTACTCCCTATTCACGCTACTTTTTTCCACTCTCAATGCTTTCATTCTTCTTTAAAGACGTTGTAGCAAACCAATAAATGTTGACCATCCTTTCAGATTTCCCATCTTCACAATTGGCAAGCTGTCAATAAGATAAAAACAATGACTGCAGATGTTGGAAACCAGATTTTGGATTAGTGGTGCTGGAAGAGCACAGCAGTTTAGGCAGCATCCAAGGAGCTTCGAAATCAAAGCTTCTTGGATGCTGCCTGAACTGCTGTGCTCTTCCAGCACCACTAATCCAAAAGCTGTCAATAAGGGGCATGTTTAAAGCGAGCAGTTCACAAACTCCATATAAGGGAGAAACCCATTCTGAGTCTTGAATCATGACAATACTGATTGCATTGCAGAGTAGAGGATACCCCAACCCATAATCTCTTGAATATCAAATTGGAAATACACTTGAGTGATTCTAATCTCTGCTGTATGGACATGTCAGCTTACTGTACTGTATCAACTTTTGCTCATGATAAAGATTGCTGCCACCTTCCGCTTAAGTGAAGGAAATAGCACAGACTGCTTGGTCCGATATTTTAGAAGCAAGGATATAAATCATGGGATCATGGGTCCTGGTGCTGTTCCAGAACCATGCTCCCAGCTCCACTCTGACCAGAGCACAATGTGCCCCTAGAATTTGGACCCCTGCTGCTGACCTTATTCTACACCTCGTGAAGGAAAATCACTTTCTGTCTAACTAAAAGATTGTCTTGTGGTTAATAAGATATAGTTTATTGCACAAAAGCAACTAATCACAGGTTGTATTAATATGATAAAGATTGTTACAAAGACTTTGAGAGGGGCCAAGCCTCACTCTTTTGAGGTCCTATGCTATTTTGCTCACAGATCCATATGACATCATCACAGTGAATGGTTCTTACGGCACTTCTCAGTGTAGCTTACCTTTGAGTCAGGAGGTCAGGGTTCAAGTTCTATCTGGTCCAGTGGTTGGAATAACATCATTGATCATATTGATTAGAAAATAGTTTTTTAACTCTTTCAGACTTGTATACAACAAGTACACCATCCACAAGTTTTCTCACAATGTTTAAGAACTTCACAAAATTTGCCAAATTAAGTGAAACTACTGTACTCATGCACATCTTAAAGGAACAAAAGATGTTTCACCTTTTTATCTCTCCTATCTCCTCAGTCTCATATCCTGGACAGTAGAAAGAATTGGGTAAACACAATGGCTACAGATGCTGGAAACCAGAGTCTAGATTAGAGTGGTGCTGGAAAAGCACAGCAGTTCAGGCAGCATCCGAGGAGCAGTAAAATCGACGTTTCAAGCAAAAGCCCTTCATCAGGAATACAGGCAGAGTGTCTGAAGGGTGGAGAGATAAGTGAGAGGAGAGTGGGGGTGGGGAGAATGTACAATAGGTGAGTGGGGGAGGGGATGAAGGTGATAGGTCGGAGGGGGGAGGGTGAAGCGGATAGGTGGAAAAGAAGATAGTGGTAGGACAAGTCATGGGGACAGTGCTGAGCTGGAAGTTTGGAACTGGGGTGAGTGAGGGAAGGGGAAATGAGGAAACTGTTGAAGTCCACATTGATGCCCTGGGGTTGAAGTGTCCCAAGGCAGAAGATGAGGCGTTCTTCCTCCAGGCGTCTGGTGGTGAGGGAGCGGCGGTGAAGGAGGCCCAGGACCTCCATGTCTACGGTAGAGTGGGAGGGGGAGTTGAAATGTTGGGCCACAGGGCGGTGTGGTTGATTGCGGGTGTCCCGGCAATGTTCCCTAAAGCGCTCTACTAGGAGGTGTCCAGTCTCCCCAATGTAGAGGAGACTGCATTGGGAGCAATGGGTACAATAAATGATATTGGTGGATGTGCAGGTAAAGCTTTGAGGCATGTGGAAGGCTCCTTTAGGGCCTTGGATGGAGGTGAGGGAGGAGGTGTGGGCGCAGGTTTTGCAATTCCTGCGGTGGCAGGGTGGGAGGGTGGGTTGTAGGGGGGCGTGGACCTGACCAGGTAATCACGGAGAGAACGGTCGTTGCAGAAGGTGGAAAGGGGTGGGGAGGGAAATATATCCCTGGTGGTGGGGTCTGTTTGGAGGTGGCAGAAATGTCGACGGATGATTTGGTTTATGCGAAGATTGGTACAGGGGAAGGTGAGCACCAGGGGGGTTCTGTACTTATTACGGTTGGAGGGGTGGGGTCTGAAAGCTGAGGTGCGGGATGTGGACGAGATGCATTGGAGGGCATCTTTAACCATGTGAGAAGGGAAATTGCAGTCTCTAAAGAAGGAGGCCATCTGGTGTGTTCTGAAATTGTCCTTTTTGTGGAGATCCTCCAGAAGGAATGATTACACTGTATTCATTCCAAATTATTGTGATGCAAATATCCTCTGTCAGATTTCGTTTTGCTACTCATAAAAGCATGGTGTTTAAATGCAGTCTCTATGTATGTCTGGTTATGAGTAGCCTTTCAAACCGAAGGATGCTAAGAAGCATCATTGTCAGTCACATTCCTGTTATTCTGTATCATCTTTTTATAAGCTATTAACAAAGGCAAGCAAAATACATCATTCCGAAATGAGAGGTGAGATGCAAGGGTTGATTTGGCAAAGGAAAAACAGAAGAAGCATAGGCTGTTTCAGCTCACTGTGGGTTGTTAAAGCAAGGTATGACATAGGCACTGCATACTTCTTTTGGAAACAGCTATTTAAGTGTTTACACAACTGAAATGTTGTATAAGGCAATCATTATGAAAGAGTTAATGTTGGACACTGCATTAAGCTTAACCACATGATGGGGAGAATAGATCATCCATGATACTGATAGTTTGGTAACAGTGTCTAACTAGCTAATGTAACCTTCACCAAATTGCTACCATACAATAAACTACATGTCATTAAGCAAGAACCTCTTCATAAGACTCACTTGTGGTAGTTCCTCTAAGCAGCATGACATCATGAAAGGGAAATCATGTCTGACTAATTTACTATAGTTTTTTGAAGAATTCTCAACCAGAGTGAAAGAACCAGAAGATGTGTTGTATTTGGATTTCCAAGGTACCTTACAAAAGGATAAATCATAAGTTAAAAGCCAATGATGTTGGAGGTAGTATATTGGCAAGGTTAGAGAATTGGCTAATGAGCAGAAAACAGCAAGTAGCAGATAAAGGTATCTTTTTCAGGTTGGTGACCCATGACCAGAGGGGTTCCACAGGGAACAATGCTGGGACTACAACTGGTTCCAACATATATTAATGATTTGGAGGAAGGAAAAAAATACACTGTAGCCAAATTTGCAGCCCAGACTGCATGTTCTTGTTCTCACTGCTGGCCACTCCAGGCTACTTGCTCTTGTTGGCACTGCCCCAGACTTTCTGCTCCTACTCTTGCCATCAGTTGCATTGAACTGCCAGCTCCCATTCTCATCGCTGGCTGCTTGGGCTGCCTGCTCCCACTGTTGTCACCGGCTGCCTCCTGAGTCTGTGATCCCTGGTTCTAGTCTGTCCAGCCCTGTTAGAATTTTATCTACTTTAGTCAGATCCCTTCCCATTCTTATAAACCTGAGTGAATGCAGGCCCCATTGAGCCAATCTCTCCTCATGAGACATACTCAGTATCAACCTTGTGAACTTTCACTGCACTTGCTCTATGGCAAATATATCATTTGCAGGTGTGTTCTCACCAAAGCCCTATATAACTGTCATAAGCTAACCCTACTTCTGAGCTTAAATTCTTAGAAATGAAGGTTGAGATTCTGTTTGCCTTCCTAATTCCTTATGTCACCTGCCTGTCTGACTGGTGTCAATAAGTAGTTCTGATAAGTGTGGTCGATTCAAGGGTTGAACTAGCTTTAAAATTATCCCCTTGCTTTTTGTAACCTATTCATCAGGAATGAAAGCTGGTTATTTGTTTTTGCCCTTTATGACCTTTATTTTGTGATGCTACGTTTTAGTATTTATTTCTCTGTAATACCAGAATGCTGAGCCGCTCTACCATATGTGGTTTGTTACTTTCCAAGCTGCTGAAGCTTGTTTGTAACATTTCTGCCACCACCGTTCCTCTTTCCTTGATGTGATTTGAGGCCTATATGGTTTATTGTGATCAGACCATAAGAACAGATGGAATAGGTATAGGAGTAAACTGTGTGACCCCTGGAGTTCGATCCACCATTCAGTAGGATCATGGCTGACCCAACATTCCTCAACTCCACTTTCCTGCATTTTCCCCGTAACTCTTGATTCCCCTAACTCTTGATTCCCTTACTGATCAAGAATCTTACCTCAGCCTTAAATTTGCACAAGGACTCTGCCCCTCACCCCCCCCCCCCCCCCCCCCCCCCCCCCCCCACAGCTTTCTGTGGCAAGGAGTTCCAAAGGTTCACAGCCCTCTGGGAGAAGAAATTCCTCCTCTTTTGAATCTTAAATTGGTGCCCCTTACTTCTGAGTCTTCGCCCTCCGTTCCTACACTCTCCCATGAGGGAAACATCCTCTTGGTATTTACTCCATCAAAACCCTTAGGAATCATATATGTTTCAATGACATCACCTCTCATTCTTCTAAATTCCAATGAATAGAATACCAACCTGTTTTACAATTCCTTCATATTGGGCATCATCCAAGTGAACTTTCTCTGAACTGCCTCTAATGAAACAAAATATTTTCTTACCATGCTAAACTTTGAACAGACCCAGCAACTCAAGACTCAGCATCCTTGAGGTGCTGTGGGCCACCAACAAAAGCAGAATTGTACTCTAGCACATTGTACGACATCATGGCCTGCCATATCCCCCTCTCAACCATGATTGTCAAGGCAGGGGATCAAACCTGTTTCAATGGAGATCTCAGGAGACTATGCCAGGAGCAATGCAGGCATATCTTAAAATGAGATATATACCTGGTGAAGCTACCAAACAGGACTTCTTACATATCAAACAGCATAAAAAGCAAGTGATTGACAGAGCTAAGTGACCCCAGAAACACTGGGTCTGATCTAAGCTCTGCAATCCTGTTTCATCCAATCATGAATAAAAGAAAGGGGACCAAAACTGCTCACAGTATTCCATTTGTGTCTCACCAGCACCAAGTACAATTGGAGTAAAACTTCCCTATGTCGACAATCCAACCCACTTGAAAGAAGTTCCAACAGTCCATTAGCCTTCCTGATTACCTGTTGCACCTGTGTGCTTGCTTTCTGTGTGCAGTTACCCGAACTTACTTTGTGCTGCAGCTTGCTGCACCTTTTCTCCATTGAAATAATACTGTATTCTTTTGTTTTACATTCAAAGATGAATGACTGCACATTTTCGCACATCATACTCCATTTGCAAACTTTTTGCCACTTGCTTAATTTATCAATATCTTTCTGTGAACTGTTTGTATTCTTTTTGCCACCTGCCTTTCCACCTATTAGGTGCTTATGGACTGTGGTGTTGAACTTTTAACTGTGTTTCTTTGTTTTTCTACTTTTTAGTAAGAAGGCTAAATTATTTAACTTTTTAACTGTGTTTTCTTTATTTTTCTGCTTTGTACCAAGATTCTATACCTCAGTACCTTTGTACCTAAGATGGTGCCATTATGGCAATTTGTGAACTCATGTGACAAGATACCTAATTCAATTCAGTTCAACTCAATTCAATATATTTTACTGTGACACCACCTTGAAACCAAACCAATTTTGAAAAAGCTTTCGAATCAAAATGTTGGTTTACCTTTTCGAGAGTCATAGATTTATACAGCACAGAAACAGACTCTTCACTCCAACCAGTCCATGCCAAACATAATCCTAAACTAAAAGAGAAAATGCTGGAAAATCTCAGCAGATCTGGCAGCATCTGTAAGGAGAGAAAAGCTGACGTTTAAAGTCTAACAGAACCTTTGTCAAAGCTTTGGCAAAGGGTCAGTCAGACTCGAAACGTCAGCTCTTTTCTCTCCTTACCGATGCTGCCAGACCTGCTGAGATTTTCCAGCATTTTGTCTTTTGGTTTCAGATTCCAGCATCCGCAGTAATTTTCTTTTATGTTATAATCCCAAACTAAACTAGTCCTACTAACCTGCACTTGGCCATATCCCTACAAACATTTTTTATTCATGTACTTACCTAAATTTATTTTAACATTGTATCTGTACCCACATCCATCACTTCCTCTGGAAATTCTTCCCATACACGAACCACTCTCTGTGTAAAAGATAAATGCCACAAATGTCTTTTCAAATCTTTTTCCTCTCATGTTAAAAATATGTCCCCTAATCTTGCAGTTCTCCACTCGAGGGATAAGATGCCTGCCATTCACATTATGTATAGCCCTCATGATTTTATAAACCTTTATGAGGTCACCTTCAACCTTCTACACGCTAGTGAAAAAAGTCTCAATCTATCCAGCCTCTCCTTATGACTCAAACTTTCATTCCTGGCAACATCCTGGTAAATCTCTTCTAAACTCTCTCAAGTTTAATAATATTCTTCCCATAATAGGGTAACCAGAACTGGACCCAGTACTCCAGAATAGGCCTTGCCAATGTCTTGTACAACCTCAGCAGAACCTCCCAACTCCTTTACTCAAAGATCTGAGCAGTGAATGCAAGTATGCTAAATGCCTCTTAACCAGCCTATCTATTTGTGATGCAAACTTCAAAGAATTATGTACCTGAATTTGTAGGTCTCTCTGTTCTACAACACTATCCATTTAATCACACAAGTGCTACCATTTTTTAAAACCAAAATGCAATACCTCGCATTTACCCAAATTAAACTCCATCTCCTACTTCTGAGCCCATCGACTCAATTGATTAAAATCTCTTTGTAATCTTAGGTAACCTTCTTCACTTCTCTTTGCAGATGATTACTCACATGCTTTCTATGTCCAAAATGGTTTTTATTTTGTGCCAATATTTGTAAGTTTTTATACTACTATGTTGATTTTGACACAGGGAAGTCAAGAAACGGATGAGGTACACAATAATGGAGGTAATATTGTCATACTACTGGCAGAATATAGCCAGCCAAAAATAATTTTAGATTTAGAATCTCTCACTTAGAAATAGCCTTATGTATAGTTAAGTCTGTGTAGGCGTGAGAGGAGGAGAATCAGAAAATGTTGTTAACCTATAGTGTAAATAAAGTATATACATGAAAGGAACAGTTAGCTATAGAAAGTCTTTTCTTTATCTGGCAAGTCAAGCCCAAAGTATTACCTAAAGCTAGGGTACATTATTCATGCTGTTCAACATTCTATCTTCTACAGTATTTTGGCATGTTTGCCCCTCAGGAGATTTCCAGCTCAATTACTTCCAGGCACTATTTGTATCAAAATCTCTGGTATTAATCAGTTCTGATCTCCAGCACCACAACATTGCATGCCAGCTCAATAGTGCTGAGAACATTTCCTATTTATCACTTCTCCCTAAGGAAAGAAAGTGTTATGAAGTGTAGGCATGTACTGTATCTTTAAGAGTAGAAAAGCTGGTAAGGATTGACTGCAGGCACAGAGAGTGCTTAAGAATTTAAATATAACATTTGACTGTGAAACCAATAGTGCAGCTGAGTTGCCATGGAACAAAAACAAATTCAAATTTGGCCAATCAGTTTAAATTATGCCCCAGATACCTAAATCCAATCGAATTTGAGTTTTACAGTTTGGGATGGCATCAAACCAATGAAATGATCTGATGTTTTGAGGTGTAAAATTGGACAATTTGAACAATAAGGGGAAGAACAGCAAAGAGCACTAACAAACAGACTGTGAGCCGAATAGCACTCTGAAAGGTACCTGTCAATAAGAAATTTTTGCAGCAGAACACCACAGTCGACCTGGAGGAATCTACAGAGAAAGTTCGACATCCGAAGACTATACCTGGGTTTGAAATTGATTTTGCTGTAAATTTAAGAGGGAATGTATCGGACCAGTATCGTAGAGTGAGACAACCAAGTTGTAAATAGCTGTTGTTTCAATGTTCTCTGTTGGACTTAAATAATAAAATTGTTAATTTTTACTTTAAATAGTGACCTCTGGGATAGTTCTTTGCCTCTCGAAATTTAACAGATGACGGTGTGAGGTGAGCTTCTCTGTGTGTAGGGTTTAAATTAGCAGAGGGGTTTACACCATGTCATAACAAAAAGGAGAAAAGAGACTACTCATACCGGGTCCTGACTGACTTGATGATAGAAAGCCAATGTGAATTCAAAAGATGCTGTTTTGTGTATTGCTTGAATCACTTGAAACTGTTGCATTGCATTGAAGTGACTTAATCCTTGTACTGATGTTATGAATACTTCTCTTGGAATCATAAAGGAAAATGCCTGTATTCTGTCTCAACATATAAAACTTAATTTACCCTGGAATTGTGTTTTTTGCCAATGAAGTCTCAGTGATGTAAAAATGTCAAACAAAGTTAAAAATTTACATGAATCAAAACATGCATTTTCCATATCTTGTTGGTACACAAAGGAAACAGTACATTAAAGGGGAACCTCGGTTATCCGAATACCAATTATCCGAAAATTGGATTCTCCAAAGGAGATCTCAAGGTCCTGAGAGAAACTTTACATCAAAGACGTGTTTCCAACAGTGATCGTGTCTTTTGTTTACAGTGATTAAACAGGCAACGTCTCCAAATGACTGACCTCCTACCCTCTCTCCCTCTCCACACTTTCCCTGGAGTTCTATAGAGGGGTGTACCCTAACCTCCTCCCCCTGCCCCCACTTCCCAGGAATAATCTCGCCAACATTGTCCTGTACAGGGCAAACGTAGAACCTGTCAAAAACTTGCAGTAAAAAGTTGTGTGTGTGGCTGTGGCTGTGCGTATATGCTATTTGGAGACTTACCCCCTCAAAGGCCCCTGCAGCAGCAGCAGTCTTGTTGTTGGTGGGCGGTCCAGCTGACCCGGAGAGGGGGCGGGGGAATTGGCAGGGGGCTTTGTTGGGGCTAGGGGCACGTGCAATTTGTGCTGGGGGTGGGGTTGGATGGGGTTGGGGAGGGGGGCGTTGGACCGGTTTGGGGGGCAGGGGGCAGGGTTAGACCGGGTTGGGGGGCGGGGGGCAGGTAGGACTGGGCGGAGAACAAGGAAGTAGTTGGACCAGGTTGGGGGGGCGGTGCTGGATTGGGGGGTGCGGGGGGTGGTGTTGGGGGCAGGGCCTCACACAATATGTGCTGCTGCAGTCTCCTGAACGAGGAGCAGACTTTAAAATCGACCCCCAGAGGAAAGGCATTTAATCGATTTCCGAATAATCGATTATCCGAATGAAATAGTACCCGCCCATCTCATTCGGATAATCGAGTTTCCACTGTACTTGATGCAAAATCATTATTTTAGTTTTCAGGGTTTTCGGTCCTATAAAAAATGGAACACTCCTGTGTGTTTTACAAGAATGAAATGCAAAAGCTGCCTAGTAAATTCATTTTGTAAATTGAAATGCAAAAAATAGCTCTGGATGTGTGGACAATTTTTAAAAAGAATTTAAATTAGCGTGTTTAAATGCACTCTTTTCAAGATAAGTGCAAAATAAATCTATTCTCATTCATTTTCATGTAACGTCTAACAAAATCTATTATCACCCATAAATCACAATTCTATGATGATTATATAAGAGCGCTGCCTTGGCTTCTTCAAACCTCTGAAGAATAAAAGTTTAGCAAATGTTATAGGCCAGTTCAATTAGAGAGAAAGAGGGAAAGATGAACTTTTGAAGCTGTTTCAGTTTTTGTAATACCAATTTAGTATTAATTTATTCAGTATTTTACCATTTATACAATTTATTCTATAATCGAAGATGGTGCCAGAATATGGCAACATTATATACTTTTCACGGTACCTTGATACAAGTGACAATATTAAAATAAATCTAAATCTAAAATCTAATTATTTCCAATCTTGCCTCAGGGTTAGACAATTTTAGAAGATACTCCCTGCCATTCAGGTCAATGTTGAAGCTCCTACAGCACTCTTAAGAGTTGAAGAGCTGAATTATAAATGCAACCATTATTACTCACTGTCTTACTCCAAAAGTTGTTGATTTATCATTGTGTTTCATTGCAGAAATTTATCCAAATTATGGTTATTTATGCATTTTTAAATTTTGGTTTGGGGATTTTGGTGAAGTTGGCCATCATAAAACATTTACCTGTGCAAGTGGCAGTGTGTCTTCTCTGAAAACAGAGGAACCTAGGTTATCCAAAGGACATGGGCGGGGAGTCGCTAATCCAGTTAATCGAATTCCGGATAATTGAATGCCGGATAATATAGTTTAGCCAGGTACGAGACCTTGTGATCTTGCTGGATAATCCGATATTCGGATAGTCGAATGCCGAAAAATCGACGTCCCTCTGTATTTTTGACCTGGACATAATGGGCTGAATGGCTTCCTTTGGTTTTCTGAATGGAACCACAGAAAATGGGAACAGAGGTAGGCCATTTAATTTGCCATTCTGGCTGCTCTTTTCTCAAAACCATACTCCTACTCCCTTCTAATATCTCTTGATGCCTTTAGCGTACATAAATTAATAAAGAAATTTCAGAGCGCTTCACTTCAGAGGGATCTGAGTGTACTGATGCATGAATCATGGAAAACTATTCAATGGGAATAAGAGATCAAATGGAAGTTTGGTATTTATTGATAAAGGAATACAGTATTAAAGTAGTGAAGTGTAGCCACAACTATAAAGGCAGGAGTGAGTCCACATCTGGAGTACTATGCATAGTTTTGGTCCCCTCACTTGAGGGAGGATGTAATTGCATTGGAGGCAATTCAGAGGAGGTTCACTAGATTGATTCCAGAGGAGAGAGAGGTATAGCAATTTAGGCCTGTACACTCTAGAGTTTTGAAGAATAGGGGAAGATCTAATTGAGGTTTATGAGATGCTAAAGGGGATTGACAAAGTAGATGTAGAGAAGATGTTACATCTTCTGTCCCAATCTAGAACTAGAACTTGGTCATAATTTTAGGATTAAAGTATCATATCTAAAACAGAGATGAGGAGAAATTCTCTCAAACAATCATGAATCTTTGGAATTCATTACCCCAGAAATTGGTGGTTACCTGAACTTTGAGTAAACTGTGATGAAGAGATAGATAAAATTTTAATTAGTAATGGGTTAAGGTGTCAGGAAAGTGGAGTTGCAGCTGAGACTAGCCATAATCATATTGAATGGCAGAGCAGGCTCAAGGGGCTGAATTGCCCATTCCTACGTCTAGTTCCTATTCACTTATTGTCTCATCCTAAGAACAATTCCAGTTATGTAATACTTTTTTCAATTTTGTTTTTATGTTTATTGGTCATTGTGAAGAATTCAGCAGGCACCCCTCTTCCATAAGCACATTTAAGATCAGATCAAAACTGAGATTTTTTTTAAGGCCATGACCCCCAGAAGAAGGATATGGTGGATCTATTACTAAAGCCATTAAGATCAGCTGGGCTGATGGGCTGAGGAGTGCCAGATGGAGTTTAATTTAGATAAATGTGAGATGCAGCATTTTGTTAAGAAAAATCAGGACAGGACTTCTGCACTTTATGGTAGGGTCCTGGGGAATGTTGCCGAACAAAGAGACCTTGGGGTGCTGATTCATAATTTCGTGAAATTCGCAGGTAAACAGGATAATGAAGAAAGTATTTAGTACGCTTGCCTTTATTGCTCAATACATTGAATATAGGAGTTGGGAGGTCATGTAGTAGCTGTACAGAACATTGGTTTGGCCACTTTTGGAATACTGCACTCAATTTTGCTACAGGAAAGATGTTGTTAAACTTGAAAGGTTGCAGAAATGATTCATAAGGATGTTGCCAGGGTTGGAGTGTTTAACCTATAGAGAGAGGCTGATTAAGCTTAAGTTATTTTCCCTGGGCTTTTGGAGGCTGACGGGTAACCTTTCAGACGTTTATAAAATCATGAGGAGCATGGATAGAGTAAACAACTAAGGTATTTTTCCCAGGGTAGGGAGTCGAAAACTAGAGGGCATAGGTTGAAGGTGAGAGGGAAAAGATTTAAAAGAGACTTAAGTGGCAACTTTTTCATGCAGAGGGTGGTGGTGTATGGAATGAACTACCAGGTGGTGGAGACTGGTGGAATTACAAAAAGCATCTGGATGGATAGATGAATATAAGGGTTAAGAGGGATATGGGCCAAATTCTGGCAAATGGGACTCGATTAATTTAGAATACCTGGTCGGCATGGATGAGTTGGATGGAAGGGTTTGTTTCTGTGTTTACTGCCCTTTGACTCTATGACTCTAATATTAGCTGCTAAAGTAAGAATGACAGTTAGCCATTGACTGGGTCTCTAATGTTGAACATAATTTATTTACTTTTCAAAAAATGATTACACCGATGGTATTATTTGATGTAATATAATTTGAAATGGACAGTCTATGTGTGACTGCTGCCACAGTAACCTGTCATATTAATTACAATAAAGTAGCTGTAAGTTGAAATGAATAGGCACACTCTGTAATCAACCCTGGAGTGCTCATTTGTGAGAATGCAATCAAAGAATAATGACTGAAATATGAGATATGACTGATCCTTCAGGATATATGTGAAAACTAAAAACTGATTAAATCAACTACAATTTCAAAAAGGAGCCCATGTTTCAATGAAGGGTATGTTGAAATCAGCTTCAGGTCCTTAAAATGAGCAGACCAAGGTCTGAGCAGTTACAATGGATTAGCCCATATACACTCCTCACTGTTAACCCCACTGGATGGAGGGCAGAGGTGTTTCACATTGAATATTCCAAGTGTATATTTGCAAATTTGAGCCTGTCTTGCAGAAGCATGGCAGAAATTGTCTCTATAATGTGTTATGACATGGGTTAAATTCTCCTGCTTAATTTAAAACCAGTAACACAGAAAAGATTTATCCTGTGCAGTAATCTGTAAACTTTGAGTGGCCAAGAACCATGTAAAGTTTAACAACTTTATTTCTTAAAGCATAACAGAAAATAATTAACTAACCACTATTTACAATATCTTTCTCTAACCTATCTTTTACCTTCCCTCCTATAATACTCGTCCAATAAAACTCCCAATTAAGATTTACAAACAACACTTCTTATCTCAAAACCAGGCAGCTTTAGGTTCTTGTCTTCGGATCTTCCTGTGTCTTCTTTTCTCCTTGTTAAGAATTTCTGCACTACAGGTTACTGATCAAAAAGGTACTTTTAAGAGAGATACTTTTTCAAGCAGTCTGTTACATGCTAGGACTTGGCAGTTCTCCTTTCAACTGTTCAATTTTCCCCCTTTCTTATCTCCCAGAGCATCGGATTGTGTCATTGGCTTTTAAGATTGTCAATATACTCAATTCAGGCTTGATTGGAAATTGATATTTTTTTGGAGTATAATTTAAACCGATTGACCGAATTCAAATTTGTTTTAGTCTCCAGGGAATGAGCTAATCAAGTTGTTCGACCGATGTTACATACATTGTTGCCTTATTGAGAACACTTGTTGCTGTGTCTGATAATTCTGCTGCTTTTAACTCTCTTAAAGTACACTCACATCTTCATAACAAATGCCCAAAGAAGTGTCAAGAACTCTTTCATATGACACTGAGAGTTTCCCAAGCAGCAAGGAGAAACCTTGCTGTGGTAAAAGAATATAACTGACTTGTTAATAGGTAATAATGATCACTGCCTTTATTACTCACATACTATCACTAAGTTTCACAAATAAGGGGTATGCAGTGACATGGGGGTAATGTCACTGGGCTAGTAATCCAAATTCCAGGTTACAGTTTGGTGGATATGGGTTTGAATCCCAACATGGCAGCTGATGCAATTTGCATTCAAGAAAGATATGGAAAAGATCATAGCCTAATAGTGACCATGTAACGTCTGTTGACCATTATAAAAACATACATGGTTCGCCAGTGTCCTTTACAGAAATTAATCTGTTAGCTATACATGGTCTGTCCTACATGTGACTCCAGACATATATCAATGTGGCTGATTCTTAATTGCCCTCTGGCTAGGTAAGGATTGACAATAAATGCTGGTTAATGACACCCAGATTCTTTGAATGAATAAAACAAAGTATTCTATCTCGGCTGAGTCTATGAGAGACATCGGTGAAGTTGAGAATACTACATACTACATGAAGTAATACAGATTAATGAAACAAACATACTGTGACAGAGGGAACAGTTATAAGGAAGGTTCATTGAAAAGGGGTACCTCAGGGTACCATGAAATGATAAATTACTTTACTCATCTGAAGTAGGAGAAATGTATAATAATTATTGAGGAAACAATGCAAAATTGCAAAAGGAAGATGATAGGGCTGTTGTTTTGGAAGGCAGGAGTGGGTATTGCAGATGCTGGAGATTACAGTCAAGATTAGAGTGGTGCTGAAAAAGCACAGCAGTTCAGACTGCATCTGAGGAGCAGGAAAATTGACGTTTCGGGCAAATGAAGGGCTTTTGTCCGAAACATCGATTTTCCTGCTCCTCGGATGCTGCCTGACCTGTTGTTTTGGAAGGGTAAGTTTGAATTATCAAAATTGTCTTCTTCAATTGATCTTGTTAAAATATATATCTCAACAGAAATTTGGCCAAAAAGCAATGATTTATGAAGACATTTTTCACTGTACTTTGAAACATAAATATAAAAGTAAATTGAATTATAATGCATAGAATGTACTGACTTAGAATAAACCTGATCTTACGGAATATATCGTCTTTCAAATAGAAAAAACACAGAGAAACAGGCTATTCAGACCAACTAGTTTCTGCTAGGGTTTATACCCTTTATAAGATTCCTCGCATTCTATTTACTTAATCTCGGTTTTTCAGCATATATCTCTATCACCAATCAGAATCTATTCCACTCCTTCCTGCCATTAGTGAATCTTGGAGGTATATATAGGTTAATATTCACCCCATTTGGCTGTGTTTTGACAGCATCTTCCATGGTCATCAAAATGCATCAGCTTCTAAGGTGAGACCTAAAGTCAGAGCTTGTGGCTGAGAAGTAAGGACTACCCATTGTACTACGACACCTCTATTAGTCAACTGTTTTATAAGGGACCAGCACAGTTGTGTGAACTCATGTATCTTGGGGTAGGGCACGGGGGGTGGGGGGCAATTCATTGAAGTGGACAGTTAGGCCAAGCACTTGAATAACAATGGAAGAATTTGGAGAGCATTTGCTGGTCTCCTACAGAATAGATATTATACTAGAGTCACATTAACACTCTTTCTTTCAATTAAATATGTGTAAACTTGTCACACGCTGAAAAATTAGTGAGCTTTTCCTACTGTTTCTTTTTTCAGCTTTGCTCACACACTTAGTATTTGTGTTGAAGAGTTATCTATTCTAATTTTAGAAGTTATATTTTTAAACAATACAAAAATAGAATTACTCAACAGCAGACCTAGCAGCATCTGTAGTGAGAAAAACAGCATTTACATTTCATATTGGTAATAGACTTGATAAAGTTAGAGAATGTAATAGGTTTTAACCAAGATGCAGAGTTAGGAAATAAAGAAAACTGAAAAACAAAAGAGAACATCAATGATTCGGTAGTAGGTGTGGGAAACTGCCAACTTTTTAAATAGAATTTTCTGAGGTAGAGAATTCCAGACATCCACTATCATCTGGGAGAAGAAATTATTCCCCCTTATTCTTTAACTTTGTCCCTCATCTGAGATTCTCCCATGAGCGGAAACATCTTCTCAACATCCACCCTGTAAAGCCTCCACAGAATCTTGTATGTTGTCAGTATATCCTTGTTAAGTATGGGGACCAAATCTCAGCAGTTCTCCAAGTATGGCCTCACCAACATTCCATACAGTTGCAATATTTCCTTATTTATAAACTCCAATTTATAAACTTAGAAATGATGGTCAAAATTCCATTGGACTTCTTAATCCCAGAATACTTATGGAAGTGGTCCTAGAAATAATGGATGCTTTGGTGGTCAGCTTCCAAGATTCTTTAGACATCTAAACAGTTCCTACAGATTGGAGGGTAGCTAATGTGACCCCACTATTTAAAATGGAGGTGGAAAGAAAACAGGGAATTATAGACCCAGTGCGTCTGAAGTTGGTAGTGGGAAAGATGCTGCAGTCCACGATCAAGGATTGTATAACAGAACACTTAAAACAGTCAACATGTAAATCTTGCTTGACAAATTTACTGGAATTCTTCAAGGATGTCACAAGTAGAATTTATTAGAGGCTTATTTAGACTTTCAGAAGGTTTTCAACAGAATCCCACCATAAGTGATTAATGTGTAAAATTAAAACGGATGGACTTGGGTTGTGCACTGAGATGTAAAGAAAATTTGTTAGCAAACAGTAAACAAAGAATATGAATAAATGGGTCTATTTTCTGAATGGCAGGCAGTGTCTAGTGGGGTACTGCGGTGATTGTTTCTCGGATCTCAGCTGTCCACAATATACGCTAATGATGAGTGAACTAAATGTAATATTTCAAAATTTGCAGATGACACAAAGCTGAATGTAAGGTTGAGCTGTGAGGAGGATGCATAAATGTTGCAGTGTGATTCAGACAGGTTGACTAAGTGGGCAAATGCATGGCAGATGCAGCATATTGTGGATGAATATGAGGGTATCCACTTTGGTAGGAAAATAGGAAATTGAGAGAGGGGTATGATCAATGAGACCTCAGTGTCCACATGCATCAGTCACTAAAAGTACACAGGTGCAACAGATAGTAAAAGGGCAAATGATATGCGCACCTCTTTTTATAGCAAGAGGATTTGAGTACAGGGATAAGTATTTCTTGCTGCAATTACACAGAATATTGGTGAGCCCACACTTGGAATATTGTATGGAGTTCACAAATGGCCTTTATGGAAGGAAACTGCCATCCTTACCTGGTCTGGCCTACTTGTGACTCTAGATGTGGTTCACTCTTAACGTGGGCGGCACGGTGGCACAGTGGTTAGCACTGCTGCCTCACAGCGCCAGAGACCCGGGTTCAATTCCCGCCTCAGGCGACTGACTGTGTGGAGTTTGCACATTCTCCCCGTGTCTGCGTGGGTTTCCTCCAGGTGATCCAGTTTCCTCCCACAGTCCAAAAATGTGCAGGTCAGGTGAATTGGCCATGCTAAATTGCCCGTAGTGTTAGGTGCAGGGGTAAATATAGCGGAATGGGTCTGGGTGGGTTGCGTTCGGCGGGTCGGTGTGGACCTGTTGGGCCAAAGAGCCTGTTTCCACACTGTAAATAATCTAAAAAATCTAATCTACCCTCTGGGCAATTAGGGTTGGGCAAGAAATGCTGCTAAGCCAGTGCTGCTTTCACTTCCTGTATGAATAAAGAATAAAGTTTTGATCTCCTTATCTGAGGACAGATGATCTTGCTATAGAGGGAGTGCAAGGAAGGTTTACCAAATTAATTCGTGGAAAGGCAGGACTGACATATGAGACAATATTGAGTCAGTTTGGTTTGTTTTCACTGGAGCTTAGAAGATGAGGGTCGATCTCATAAAATTGCAGCAAGACATCTTTGCTCAGATGGGCAGATGGATTGAGGAGTGGCAGATGAAATTTATTTTAGATAGACGTGAGATGCTGCATTTTGGTAAAGCAAATCAGGGCAGGATTTATTCACTTAATGGTAAAGTCCTGGGTGATCAAAGTTGCTGACCAAAGAGACCTTGGGGTACACGTTCATAATTCCTTAAAAACAAAGTTGCAGGTAGACAGGATAATGAAGAAGGCACTTGGTACACTTGCCTTTGTTGCTCAGCAGATTGTGTATAGGAATTGCGACATTATGTTGCAGCTGTACGGGACATTGGTTAGGCCACTTTTGGAATTCTGCATCCAGTTCTGGTCTCCCTGCTTCAAGAAAGTTGTTGTGAAACTTGAAAGGGTTCAGAAATGATTTACAAGAATGTTATCATGATTGGAGCATTTGAGCTAAAGGGACAGGCTGAATAAGCTGGGGCTGTTTTCCCGGAGCATTGAAGGCTGAGGGGTGACATTAAAAGAGGTTTACAAAACCATGAAGAGCATGGATAGGTTTAATAGCCAATGTCTTTTCCTCGGACTAGGGAAGTCCAAAACTAGATGGCATAGGTTTAAGATGAGAAGGGAAAGATTTAAAAGGGACCTAAGAGGCCACTTTTTACACAGAGGCTGGTGCGTGTATGGAATGGTGGAGGCTGGTACAATTGTGATATTTAAAAAGTATCTGGATGGATACATGAATAGGAAGGATTTAGAAGGATATGGGCCAAATACTAGCACATGAGTCTACATTACTTTACAATACCTGGTCAGCATGGACAAATTGTTCCAAAGTGTCTGTTTCTGTGCATATGCAGATGTTCATATTTAAGAATCTATGTAAGCCCATAAAAATCTAATGGGACTAGTTAGGTTAGATGCAGGAAGGGTGTTCCAGATAGCGGGGGAGTCCAGAAGCATGGGCCATAATTTAAAGATAAGGGGTAAAGCTTTTAGGATTCAGTTAAGAAAAGTTGATGGGCCTGTGAAATTCACTAACACAGAGTTTTCAAGAAGGAGGTAGACATAGCTGCTGTAGCTAAAGGCATCAAGGGATATGAGGGAGAGTGGAATTAGAACATTGAGTTTGATGATCAGTCATGATCATATTAAATTATGGAGCATGCTCAAGGGATCAAATAGCCTATTCTTGCTCTGGTCTTCTAGGTTTTTGTGTAATTAATTGTTCCGTTGACTAACATTTGCATTTCATGTACAAGACACCCAGATCCCTCTGTGTTCTTCCTACCAAAACAAATGATCTTATTCTTTCCTACATTAAATGCCATTTGCCAAGTTTCTCCCCATTCATTTAACCTATTTATATTCCTTTGGAAATTCTTTATATCATCATCACAATGTGCTGTCCCACCTATTTTTCTATCATCAGCAAATGTGGATACATTATGATCTGCCTCCTCCTCTAAGATACAGAAAGCAAATAATTGAGGCCCTAATACTGATTCTTGCGGCACTCCACTACTTAGTTATTTCCAATATGAAAAGATCCATTAATCCTCGCCCACTGTCTTTGTGTGTTAGTCATCCCTTAATTCATGCTAGTACATTATTTCCAGTACCATTAGCTCCTATCTTATGCAATATTCTTTAATGTAGCACCTTACCAAATGCCTTGTGCCTTGGTACACGTGACAATAAATTCAATTCAATTCAATTCAAATGCACTACATCTACTGGTTCCTCTTTATCAATTCAGATTGTTATGTCATCAGAGAACTCTAGAAAATTTATCAAACATGATTTCCCCTTCACAAAACCATGTTGACTCTGTTTACCTGTGTAAAACCTTTCTAAGTATCCTACTATTTCTTTCTTAATAATGGACTCTAGAATTTTTCCAACAACAGATGTTAACCCTAACTGGACTGTGGTTTCCTGCTTTCTATCTTGTTCCTGAACAGGGATATCACATTTGCAGTTTTCTAGATTATTGGAATACTCCTGGAATCTAGTGGCTGGAATGTTTCAACCAATGCCTCAACTATCTCTGCAACCACTTCCTCTGAGACCCTGAGATGCAGACCATCAGGTCTTGGTGATTTCTCTGTCTTCAGTCCCATTAATTTATTAAATACTTTGTCCTTTATTTTATATACTGTTATAAGACCTTTCCTTCCATTCACACCTTGCTCATTTAATATTTATGACATGTTCATAGTGTTGTTTATTAATGTAAAATATTCATACAAATTATCTGCCTCTTCCCTGTTCCAAATATCAATTCCCTAGCCTATTCTGTCAATGGTCCTCTACTTACTTTAGCCACTCTTTTCAAATGTCAGTAGAAGATTTTGCTTTTGTTTTTATATTTCTTGCCAATTTACTTTCATAATCAATTTCACACCCCTCCCCCCCACTCTTATTAAGTTTTCATTTATTTGTTGTAGAGTTTTTCCGAAATTTCCAATCCTTTGGCCTATAACTAGTTTTTTACATTATGTACACCTTAATTTTCTTTTCATGTGGATATTCTCTTTGACCACCTTGTTGAATCATGAATCATTCGTCCTTCATGTTGAGTCCTTCTTTTTGACTGGAATACATTTTTGTTAAGCATTATGAAATGTCTGCTTAAATGTTTGTCACTGCTTATGCAAAGATACTGCTTGATATGCAAAAAGGAAGTAAGGCTTTACCCACCAACTACATGCCAGTCATTTTAATCTCAGTGGCAGATTAGCTTTTAGAGTTGTTAATTGGGGGAAAAAAATTATGTCACTTTGGCAATTGTGAACTTGTTAGGGAGTGGCAGCAAGGATTTGTTGAGGGCAAATTGTTCTCAACTATTTGATTGAGTTGTTTGAAAAAATCGTGAGAAACTTGATGACAATAATGTGGTTGATATGGTGTGCATGAACTTTCAAAAGCCACCTGAGTGAAAGGAAACAAAATGTGTTGATGAATTATTTCACATGGACTTGAGGAACAAATATTTTGGGGATTTCTCACAGCTCATTGCTAGTATTACTGCTTTTTGTGATAAATATTAATAACACAGGCTTGAGTGTACATGATACAATTTCAAAACTTGCTGTTGACACAAAACTGAAAAGTATTAAGAACTGTAAGAATGATAATGGTAGACTTCAAGATGACACAGCCTAAATGGAATTGGCCAGGCACATGGAAGGTTAAATGTAATGCAGAGAAATGTGAAGTTTTAGTAGGAAGAATAAAGTAAGGTAATATAAAATGAAGGAAATCATCCTATATGGGATGCAGGAGAAGCGGAACCTGGCAATGTACTGTATATGCACAATTTGTGAAGATATCTGGATAGGTTGAGAAGGTGGTTTGTAAAAGCATAGAGGATCCTGGGTTTTATATTTAAGGGTGTCAAGTACAAAAACAAGAAAGTTGTGGTGAATTATTATAAAATCTTCATTCGGCCTCATCTGGGATTTTGTGTTCAGTTCAGGGCAACATACTTTAGATAGGATGTGATGTCATTAGAAAATATGCAGACAATTATTAAAATGATAATTCCAGGGATGAGGGACTTCAATTGCTCGGGTAGATGGTTGAAGCTGGAGCTGTTAGGGATGAAAGGGTAAGAGAAGAAAGAAGATATCTTCACAAGGAGGCTGGACACGGTTGATAGAGAGAAGCAGTTTAAGTCATGGTTGAGAACATGAGCACATCAAACTAAAGTCAAAAAGAAGCAATGGTGACATTAAGAAAGTTCTTTTTTAATGCAGTGAGTAATTAGGATCTGGAATGCACTGCCTGAGAACATAATAGAGGGAGATGTAAAGGATTTGGATAACTGTCTGAAGAAGAAAAGTTTGCAAGACTACATGGAAAAGAAAGGCGATTATGTGCATTGTTCGTACTGAAAGCCACTATGGACACAATGGACCAGATGACCTTCTGTACTGCCAACATTCTATGATTATCACTTTTCTATTTGTTGTGTTGTGCTCACTAAACAATCCCACCACCCTGTGGCCGACCACTTCAATTCCTCCTCCCACTCCGCCAAGTACATGCAAGTCCTGGGCCTCCTCCACCGCCAAATCCAACCCATTCAACATCTGGAGGAAGAACGCTTCATCTTCTGCCTTGGGCCTTCCAACCACATGGCATCACGTCAATTTCACCAGTTTCCTCATATCCCCTACCACCACCACCTCATCCCACATCCAACCGTCCAACTCGGCACTGCCCTCTTGAAGTGTCCTACCTGTCCATCTTCTTTTCTACCCATCCGCTCCACCCTCCATTCTGATCTATCATCTGTATCTAGTTATTGCCTTGCCAGGTACCTTAACCCAGCCCCACCCCCACTCTCCTATTTATCTCTCATCCCTTTTTCCTGTCCCTCTTTATTCCTGATGAAGGTCTTATGCCTAAAACGTCAATTCTCCTGCTCCTCAGACGCTGCCTGACTTGCTGTACTTTTCCAGCACCATACTTCAACTCAATTTTTGCATTCTCTAACTTTGAACAAGTAACTTCACTTAAAAAAATAATTAATTGGTTCTAAAGTGCTTTGGGAAGTCCAGATATTGTGAAAGTCATCATATAAATCCAAGGCTTTCTTTTAGTTAGAAGTGTGTGGGAAGCTGAGGACTGAGATGTCAGAGTCAATATGGGGCAGAGAATTTCTTGATTAGCCACTTTACAATATTGCAAACTGAACACTGAATACAGCAACTTCAGGTATAACCTCTGTCCCTGCTTCCACTATTGTATTTGGACAGCAGCTGTTCATGATTATTAGGGCTGCTTTTCCCACTTACACTCCCGCTGGATTCAATCTTATTTATTTTTTACTCGACCATCTCCTTTTATGTTATGCCCACTTTGACAATTGATCTCTTCTTCCTTCCCTCTCTTCATAATTTGTTCCTCACTTTTCCCTACCTCTGTGTTTGCTTTAAATCTTTTACTTCTCTGACACAGTCACCTGTAACTCTTAAGGATTCTGGGTTCAAGTCCCATTCCTGGTTGATACTGCAATGCGTATTGAGGGAGTGCTGCAATTGGGGACCTTTAAGCTCTCGGTTGGGCTTAAAAGCATGACACCATATTGAAGAAGAGCAAGGGAATTATTGTGGTTCTGTTCGCCGAGCTGGGAATTTGTGTTGCAGACGTTCCGTTCCCTGTCTAGGTGACATCCTCAGTGCTTGGGAGCCTCCTGTGAAGCGCTTCTGTGATCTTTCCTCCGCCATTTGTAGTGGTTTGAATCTGCCGCTTCCGGTTGTCAGTTCCAGCTGTCCGTTGCAGTGGTTGGTATATTGGGTCCAGGTCGATGTGCTTATTGATTGAATCTGTGGATGAGTGCCATGCCTCCCTGGTTGTTCTCTGTTTGGCTTGCCCTATAATAGTAATGTTGTCTATTATTAGACAAAACTAATATTATCTATTGTCTATAACACTACTATTATAGGACAGGCCAAACAGAGAACAGCCAGGGAATTCCTAGAGGCATGGCACTCATCCACAGATTCAATCAATAAGCACATCGACCTGGACCCAATATACCAACCACTGCAACGGACAGCTGGAACTGACAACCGGAAGCGGCAGATTCAAACCACTACAAATGGCGGAGGAAAGATCACAGAAACGCTTCACAGGAGGTTCCCAAGCACTGAGGATGTCCCCTAGACAGGGGACGGAACGTCTGCAACACAAATTCCCAGCTCGGCGAACAGAACCACAACAACGAGCACCCGAGCTACAAATCGTCTCACAAACTTTGAGCAAGGGAAATATCCCTAGTATCTTGATCAATATTCCCCAATCCACATTACAAGAAAACACAGTTGTTATTATGGACGTTCTGTTTGTGAGAACTTGCAATGCACAAAATGACTGTAAAGCACATTAAGATGCCCTTTAAAATGCTTCATATAATGCAAGATGTTTTTAACTTTCTCCATTCTGAAGAAAGGTTGTCAACTTAAATTATTGAGTTACATATTGAGACTTGGCTCCCTGCACACAATTAAATTATTGGGTTCAACCTGCCTCTGTTGACTGTCTCACATGGTTTTAATTCTTTGGATGATGGCCCTTTAATTTGTTTCAAATGGAACTTTTGTCCATCTCCTAAATGTCTCGTATCATAGATCTGCTGGCCTACTGCAAATCACTGGGACACCAGCAGCTCTGTGTCTCATCAGGATCTTGTATGGGCAGGCTGCATTCAGGAATACAAAACTGTGGTGGTTCTGGGTGGGCTTCCAGTTGATCCAGGATACCTGGGAAGGAAGCACTACCCGTCTATCCCTTTTACTGATCAGCCACAGGGTTAAACCTGCCAAGCTTCACTTTGGACATAAGCCTCTCCTGCTGCCTAGCAAATTGAAGAAGTGGAGGGAAGAGGTTCCTAATTTTCCACTTAAGAGGCTTAATTGGGCTACAAAAAGCAGCCTACCAAATGCTTGATTGACTACGTGTAAAATTTCAGCAGGAGCAGGTTAGCAGTGGGCATGCTGCTGATGGTACAGCACCCTAATTTGTAGATCCACTAATTTGTTTCCTCAACCACCATTGGCCCCTAAGATTCAATCATAATTTCTGTTTTTCTCTCTACAAATGCTACCTGATTTGCTGACTATTTTGAATAATTGTTTTAGATCAGATTTCCAGCATTTGCAATTATTTGTTTTTGTATTAGTGTATCTATATAACGTTGAGTGTTTTACACTGCAAGATTAATATTTGTGGAGACTTCTTCCAGTGGTCATTTTGGTTGAGATCAATTACTTCATGGAAATGGGTAATGACAGGTGGCTTGCTCTTTAAACGCTCTACAGAAATTTCATTCCACTGACAAGCAGCTGATCCGGCACTGCTGACTTTGTCTCACAAATAAAATTGAATTTTCGTCCCACAGTGTCTGACATGGAAAATCTAATGGCAAGAGTTGCCCAGTCTTGTAGATATTAAGCTTTTCAGGAAGTGATGGAGCAAGTGAATGGTTTATATGGTAGCTTGATCTTTGAATAAAGAGCTGCTTTATTTTGATGGTGTCAAGCTTCGTTACTGTTGTCCGAGCTGCATTCATTCAAGCAGCATTCCATCACACTCCTGACTTCGGCCTTGTGAATGCTGGAAAAGCTTTGGGGAATCAGGGGGTGAATTACTTGCTGCAAAGTTCCCAGCCTCTGATGTTTCAAAGTCACAGTATTTATATAACTAGTCCAGTCACATTTCCAGTTAATGTTAACCTTCCCTTAAGATATAACTGGTGAAGGATTCACCAATGATAATGCCATTCAGCATCAACAAGAGACAGTGAGATTCTCCTTTTGGAATTGATCATTGCCTGTGACTTGTGTGTGATAGTGGCATGTGGGTTTTGCTTAGTGTGTATGAGATGGTTTAAGATATAGCTTGTGTTTCTAGACTGTTGGTTTTTGAAGCTAGCATCAGAGAGTTTCTGGAATGCTGATGGAAATTTGCTTATGAGTGGATGCATTAAACATTGAAGAGCATTAAACTGAAAGAACTGTGGATGTTAGAAATAAGAAATGAAAACAGAAATTGTGGAAAAAACTCAGCAGGTCCGGCCACGTCAGACAGAAAGCAGAGTTAACATTTTGGGTCCAGTGACCCTTCTTCAGAATTGATAACCGTTAACCTGCTTTTGGTTTGAAAGATCCGGGACTCTTTCGTTTTTTTGCTTTGGCAAAAATGCATAACCTGGAAGCCTTTTGGTGGTAATTTGTAGAAAAGATGATCAAATCTGGATATATGAAACAGTTTCTCCCTGACTGTTTCAGGAAGTGTACCTCAATATAGGGGTTTTAGTTTGAAAGTTCCAGACAAGAAATGTTTGTTTAGGTTATTCAAAGCTGAGAAAGTCTAAGAAGGGGATTTCAGATTCTTAAGATCAGGAATTAAAGCAACTGTGGCATGGTCGCTCAGGGGTTAGCACTGCTGCCTCACAGCACCAGGGTCCCAGGTTCGATTCCAGCCTTGGGCAACTGTCTGTATGGAGTTTGCACATTCTCCCTGTGTCTGCGTGGGTTTCCTCCGGGTGCTCCGGTTTCCTCCCACAGTCCAAAGATGTGCATGTTAAGTGAATTGGCCATGCTAAATTGCCCATGGTGTTAAGTGCATTAGTCAGAGGGAAAGTGGGTCCGGTTGGGTTACTCTTCGGAGGGCTGGTGTGGACTGGTTGGGTCAAAGGGCCTGTTTCCACACTGTAGGGAATCTAATCTAATTAAGTCAAACCTCTGGATGTGATACAGAAGAGAATTTGTTTTTTGGTGTTTGAGTACTATACAGGGATAGATTGAATACAGTACTTTTACTGGGTATTATGAAATCTTCCAAATTGTACTCTATGTAAAAAAATCTTGATTGGTTTTATTTTCTTTTGTTTTTCATAATGAACTAAAATTGAATCTGCAGCTCTGTTGGCTTGTATTTCAGTGACAGATCATCTCATTAAATGAAAGCAAAACAAAATCTGATCTATCAAGCCAGATTTCAGTCTGGGGCATGACTTGTCCAGTAGTAACATCAGCTGTGATCATTACACTTGCGTGGCATAAATGTTGTTTGCCACTTATCAGCTCATGTTATCGTTTCTAATTATCTGAAGCAATTTAGGTAAGATTAGATTCCCTACAGTGTGGAAACAGGCCTTTTGGACCAACCAGTCCACACTGACTCTCCGAAGAGTAACACACCCAGACCCATTTCACTGTGACTAATGCACCTAACACTATAGGCAATTTAGCATGGGCAATTCACCTGACCTGCACATCTTTGTACTGTGGGAGGAAACCAGAGCAACCCATGTGGACACGGGGAGAATGTGCAAACTCCACACAGACTGTCACCCGAGGCTGGAATCGAACTTGGGACCCTGGTACTGTGAGGCAGCTGTGCTAACCACTGAGCCACCATGCTGCCCCCATGAGATGGAATTTAATTCCATCAAATAAAACAGAACTGGTCTTGTAAATACTCTGTTTTGAAGAATGCAAGAAATATTCTAACTGAAATAGTAACAAAAATATAAGATTCTTCCTGTCTGCTGAAATTTACATGTGAGAGAACACTAGACAACGAACACCAGCAATTCTTTTTGGTGGAAGTTTAAAAGAAGTTGAATTTCATTGGGCATCAAAAACAACCAATCTCTTTGTTCTCTTTTTGTACATTATCCTGTAATTACATTCTCGGCATTGGATTGGATCTCTTGCTTTAATTTCATTTTCAGTGTGACATTCTCTACAAATATAGCTCATGGGTTGTTGCTTTGGAGGCTGCATGTCCTTCTAGATATCCCTTTCTATTCAATTTTCAGTTTAACCCATCTTCCTATGGAATGGTCTGGAAAAAGGAGCCACGGCAACAGCACAATTGCACAGTGGGGTTGCCCACCTTGCTACATTTGGACATAGACTGCTTCAGTATCTGAGGAGTCATGAATCGGGTGAGTCATTGAACATTGTGCAAACATTGGCAAACATCCTCACTTCTGACCTTATGATGAGGGAAGGTTGTTGGTGAAGCAGCTGAAAGAGCTCCTGTAGTGATGTCCTGGAGCTAAGATGAACTGCAACAATGACATTCACCTTTTTTTGTGCTAACTATGACTCCAAGCAGTGGAGAGTTTTCTCCCAGATTTCCATTGATTTCATTCTTCTCTCAAGTCGGACCTACAGTCGGCCCCTAGATTGAGTGCTGTCCTCCAATGGTCCTTGACTGAAACAGTCAGCTGTTGGTTATCCAGCTTGGCAGCCAGCCAGATGCTCAATTTGGACATTTGCCAGAGGAAGTCAGGGGTGGAATTACGAAACAAATTATGCTGCACTGAGTCCTGTTGTTAAATTTGGCAGGACCTCTGCCTTGCTGAGTTAACCCTATACTACCATGCTCTCCCAAAATGTCCCTGTCTCACAATTACCCTTCTCACTTTATCATAAACATGAAGGACTAAAATCTCAGTCAGGAATGGAGTCGTGAAAATAGGGAGTAATCTATTCATAGGCCATCTTCTGTCGCTATTGTGGTTTGTTCTAGATGTTTCTCTCTTTGGATCTGACATGTGATACATATCGTATAATTAACAGATAAGCTTTCAGTGAATGTAAAAAATCCCTTAAAATATTACTTTCAGAATCATAGTAAACACTGGAAGCACAGTGTGTTTCATTTCACTATAAAAAATCCCCTTCACTTGGGATATTTCTTTCTCTAATCAATTAACGTTTATATTTCATAACCATATAATTCATTAAATGTATTCTCACTGATTTTGTTCAGGAAGAGTTGAGAGAAGGCAATGTTCCTATATGTAGACTGGGAATATCCACCAGCTGGTGTAAATTTGTTAAGCTGTGGCCAAGAAAGCTGTGATTAACACACATTTTAATTAACGGAAACAGGATGTGGTTTTCTGAAAAATTGCAGTGTAAACTTTAGCTGTTGGTCCTGTCTGTTGCTATTGCCATTTTAAAGCCACATTGTTAATGCTGCCAGTTGCTTTAAAATGTCCACTATTCTCATCCATTTTTTCTAAGAATCATAGAATCAAAGAGCTCCTACAGCATGGGAAGAGGCCTTTTTGGCTCATCAAAACCACACTGTTCTTCCAAAGGGCATTCCACTCAGACCCAGGCCCCCACCTAAATTTCTAACCCCACATTTACCATAGCTAACCCACCTAGTCTGCACATCTGCATTAGTGGGCGGCACGGTGGCACAGTGGTTAGCACTGCTGCCTCACAGCGCCAGAGACCCGGGTTCAATTCCCGCCTCAGGTGACTCTCTGTGTGGAGTTTGCACGTTCTCCCCGTGTCTGCGTGGGTTTCCTCCGGGTGCTCCGGTTTCCTCCCACAGTCACAAAGATGTGCAGGTTAGGTGAATTGACCATACTAAATTGCCCGTAGTATTAGGTTAGGGGTAAATGTCGGGGTATGGGTATGGGTGGGTCGCGCTTCGGCGGATCGGTGTGGACTTGTTGGGCTAAAGGGCCTGTTTCCACACTGTAATGTAATCTAATCTTTGGACAGTTTAACATTTCTGTTTGTGTTAGCCTTTGCTTCACCTCTGTATTACAGAGGTGTCAAATTTAGGCCTCTTTGATGTGCTTCTTGTGGCACAGTGGTAGTGTCCCTACCTCTGAATCAAAAGCCTGAGTTCAAGTCTCACCTGCTCCAGAGGTCTGAAATAGCAGGTAGGTCATAAAATACATAACCTGCTTTAAGACTCAAGTTAACATTAGAATCAGCTATTCAGAACCTGGACTGCTCATGGGAGATATACTGGTTATATCAGAGCCACAAAATTTTCCAATAAATTGCCCAAGATTTAGAGTAGGCATAACACTGCAGTAAGGTTTTGCACATTCTGTCCCAGTAAACCACATGGGAACTGAACAAGCCACATCAGTACATTGAGTCAACAGTCTCCTCCATTTGCTCTCAATTAACTACTATCCCAGGAACATCATCACCATTTTCTGATTTGCCTTTTGTTTATTGCTAAATCTCACATGAACGAGTCAGATAAGTGAGTGTTTAAATTGCTGTCCTGCTCTTATTAATAAAATGGTCTTATTAGTTATTTCTGCCTGTGAGTGCTCTTTTTGAAACAAAACAGACCAGTTCTGATGAAGAGTCATTAGACTCAAAACGTTAAGTCTGTTTTCCTCCCATAGATGCTGCCAGACGTACTGAGTTTCACCAGCATTTTCTGTTTTTATTTTAGATCTCCAGCATCTGCAGTTCTTTGTTTTGTTTTTATGCTCTTTGTGATCTTGGAATCGTCAATATTTTTAAACAGCCCAGTGAAGAATATGATGGTATAAAGTGTCTGATACAGAAATATTTATCCATGAATTTCAAATCTAAAAAGAAAGGTGATTTAATCATAAATATTTATGAGAAGGATTTAAACCAACATGAGTTTTCAGTTGGATTCCTACTTAGAGCAGATCAACACCACGATTTTAATCACAGGCTTTGTTGTCTTGACCCCATCTGATTTGAACAAGTGAGAGTATGCTCAGAAATGAGATAACATAACAAAAACAATCCAGAGCAAATTCCAGATTAGAAAATATTCAAACACATGGGGTTTATGACTAGATTAGATTAGATTCCCTACAGTGTGGAAATAGGCCCTTCAGCCCACACCAACCCTCCGAAGAGCAACCCACCCAGGCCCACTTCCCTCTGACTAATGCACCTAACATTATGGGCAATTTAGCATGGTCAATTCACCTGGTTTACACATCTTTGCACTGTGGGAGGAAACCGGAGCACTTGGAGGAAACCCACGCAGGCACGGGGAGAATGTGCAAACTCCATATAGATAGTTGCCCTGGAATCGAACCTGGGACCCTAGTGCTGTGAGGCAGCAGTGCTAATCAATGAGCCACCATGTCGCCCCAGTGTTATTTTAAACATGCTGACACAATAGTTGAAGAAAAGGTCAATTTTCTTAGCTGTCTCTACAAAGTACAGAAATTCATAAATACATAGACTGCAAACCAATAAAATTGAAGAGAAATAGATAGACTTTAAAAGTAAAAAGCCAACAAATGGAGTGATTCTTTTCTGTGAACTGTTACCCAAATATTGGCAATCTCCTGAGGAATCTTACTCTCATTTTCTCAAGGTAGTATCAGTTATCAAAAGGAAACTGTGGCTACACAGAATAGAGTTCTCTGACCCATCTGTGAATCTAAACCATTGTTTGAGGAGGACATTTGTGTGCTTGGTGATTATTGTCCTGCTCAAATGGCTCTACTTGTTAGAATTGCTGCCTTCACAGAAAGGTGACATCAGCCATGAGTGAAGGAGATAGATTTTGTTTTTGAGCTGCCATCTTTTAATTTTTTGAGAGGCTGATTAGTAGAGAAATGGTTGAATGTTGGAAGAAAAATGTATTGTGACAACTACCTGCAAACCTGGCTGAGACTTGCAGTGGTGATCACTGATTTGCAGAACATTCATAAACTTATTCCTTCTGTACTCATAAATGTTGTTAGTTTTGTTAGGATGAACTGGCACTAAGTTGGCATAGGGGCTATTAAAGTTTGTGGAAATGAGTGGTTTCCCTGGGCACAGGGAATAGTTTGGCATGGAGGGAGTAAGGAGCCATGAGAGAATGGGTGGGGACATGGTTGACATGATTGGAGCATGAGAAGCGAGTGGAAGAGTGACATGGTGTGGAGCGGTAGGCTTAGAGGTCCAAAGTTGGTCTTTTAAACTGTGCACATCAGCACCCCACAGATCCTGTGACTATTTGTTTCTGAGGGAGGTAGACTGACTCCAGCATCTGCCCAATACCTGTAGAAAGTACATCTGGCCATCTGAAGCAGACATGCAGAGCACACTCACCTCAGGAACAAAAATTCAGGTGTTCGTATTTGCCAACTTTCATGTGAAGTACCTTAAGTTATTATTATGTTACACTGGCTATAAATCCAAGTTGTTCACAAATGAAAAATTTATATTGTACATATAAAACATGTATAGTTTCTAGGATTTCACTTAAGTGTCTGTATATTTTACATTCTGTTCCAGTTATAGACACAGTTTAGCATAAAATCAGAATTGTTCTGTGAATTCTACCAATCATTCATTAAACAGTTAGAAATGCTAGTGACTAGAGTCCAGATGTTCCTGTTGGATGAGCAAAATGTGAGTCAAGATCTTTTGCAGTTTCGCACGGCCTAGGATTTCCAACTATTTAAACAAGAAATGGGTTCTGTGAGCCGCTTGGGATGCTCAGGACAGAGTTGGAAGACTGTGTGTGTACAACAGGTTGGTAAGAAGGACCACTGAGATTCTCAGGATGAATAAGCAAGAATTCATAGAATAGATGAGGTCAATTCCACAATATGTGCTGTGTATGCATGAGATACTTCTGAGGAGTTTTGGCCAAAGCCACATTTTATGATTGTGTCCTTGTACCAAGCAAATCTTTCATGAGAAGTTACTAATTTTTCCAGTTGAGATAAGATGTCAATGAACTGATGTACCTTAGCTTCTGAACGTTGGAGCAAGTATGTTTTATCTTTGAACTTTAACAGATGTGTGAGAGGCAGTACCACTGTTGTGTAACCATGATATGGACATGCTGGTATTGGACTGGGGTGAACAAAATCAGAAATAACATGACACCAGTCACTTCACCTGACAAAGGAGCAGCACTCCAAAAGCTTGTGATTTCATGTAAACCTGCTGGGTGACGACCTGGTGTTATGTGACTGTTGTGTAAGGAGCAGCAGCATCAGTAGCTCTAGTTAACTGAGACACAATCAGTGTATATTTGGCACCTGATGGAGGTGCTTGACACCGAGTCTTGTGTACGAGACTCTTCTGAAAAGCAAACTTTCTCTCGTAGTTTGTACTCATCGACGTGTGAAGCAGTGAGTAAACAGTGGCACTTACCCTGGCCATAATCGGGACTGAATTCAGCTTCTTTTCAACCAACCATGAGCATTGACGTCCATGGTGAACTTAATCAGTCAGGATAGGCTCATTTTGTATCCCAAAAAAACAGTATTTGCATATTATCTTGTGGGCCTGCAGAAGAACTTCAAGAGAGATGGGATCAAACATCTCCAGAGGTGGGTAGAAGATACCAGCAAAAGAGATGTTTCTGGTTTACTGGATGTAAAGACCTGACTGGATACTTTTTTAAATATCATATCGAGAAGTTGGAATATGAGATGTCCCAGCCAGCTTCAGAACTTCCTACTCATAAGATTTGCATCCTCATGTATGTATATGAAATGAGGAAGTTAAAATCATATGAGACAGCTGCCATGCACTAAACAGATATATCTCCAACCTTTAGACTGATGCCACTCTTTGACTCAAAAAATCAATTCATCCATAGTGATGTTTCTATTTCAATGCAGATTAGTTGTCGATCAATGAAATGGAGCAAGTGGTTAGGTTTTTCTTAATATTTAATAGTTTGACACTTTTATAAAATATTTCTGGAGTATTTGGAAAGGCGAGGACTCATTTAGGATAGTCAACGTGGCTTTGTGAATGAGAAATCACGTGTCACTTCTTTAAAGAAGTGATGAAGAAGATTAATGAAGGTAGAGTGGTGAATGTTGTCTATATGGACATCTCTAAGGCATTCAACAAGCATACATAGTAGACTGGTTAGCAAGGTTGATCATATGGAATACAGGGAGACCTATCCATTTGGGTGAAAAATTGACTTGAAAGTAGGAGACAGAGGGTGATGGTGGACAGTTGCTTTTTGGACTGGAAGTCTATGACCTGTGGTGTGTCACAAGGTTCGATACTGGGTCTAATGTTTTTTGTCATTTGTATAAATAATTTGGATATGAATATAGGAGGGATGGTTAGTCAGTTTGCAGATCATAGCAGGACTTATACACTTTATGGTAATGGTTGTTGCCAAACAAAGAGTGCAGTTTCCTAATTCCTTGAAAATGGAGCCACAGGTAGATAGGACAGTGAAGAAGGTATTTGGTATATTTGCTTTTACTGGGTATTGGAATTGGGAGGTCATGTTGTAGCTGTACAGGACATTGGTTAGGTCACTTTTTGAATACTGCATTTAATTCTTGTCTCCCTGCTATGAAAGATGTTGTGGAACTTGGAAGGGTTCAGAAAAGATTTACAAGGACATTGCCAGGGTTGGAGCATTTGAGCTCTAGAAAGAGACTGAATAGGCTCAGTTTATTTTCCCTGCAGTATTGGAGGCTGAAGAGTGACCTTATAGAAGTTTATAAAATCACAAGGAGCATGGATAATGTGAATAGCCAAAATCCTTTCCCCAGGATAAGGCAATCCTAAATGAGAGGGCATAGGTATAAGCTGAGAGGGAAACAATTTAAAAGGGACTTAAAAGGCAACTTTTTCACACAGAGGGTGGTGTGTATGGAATGGGCTGTCAGAGAAGGTGGTGAAGGGTCATAAAATTACAACATTTAAAAGGCATCTGGATGGTTATAGGAATAGGAAGGGTTTAAAGGGATATAGGTCAAATGCTAGCAAATGAGACTAGATTAATTTAGGATATTTGGTTGGCATGGAAGAGTCGGATTGAAAGGTCTGTTTCCATGCTGTATATCTTTGTGACTCTGACTAAGTCACAGTCCAAAACATGACATGACAGCTTGCCCAAAAATATTTCCACTGTTTTGAATACATTATGGCACTTTTTAAAATTTATTCATGGGATGTGGGCTTCTCTGACTGGGATTTATTGCCAGTCCCTAGTTGCCCTTGAAAGGGTGGTGAGTTCCCTCACTGCACCATTTGCTGTAGAGATGCCATTAAGGATTGAGTTCCAGGATTTTGATGCGGTGTCACTGAAGGAACAGTGATATATTTCCAAGTCAGGATGGTGAATGTCTTGGAGAGGAACTTACGGGTTGTGGTGTTCCTATGTTTCTGCTGCTCTTGTTTTTCTAGATGTTACTAGGTGTAAGTTTTCATAGAATCCCTACAGTGTGGAAACAGGCCCTTCAGCCCAACAAGTCCACACTGACTCTTCGAAGAGTAACCCACCCAGACCCATTCACCTAATACTTTACACTTCCCCTGACTAATACACATAACCTACACATCCCTGAACACTCTGGGCAATTTAGCATGGTTAATTCACCTAAACTGCACATCTTTGGATTGTGGAAGGAAACCGGATAGGAGAAATGAATATTTGTGGGTATGGTGCCAATCAAATGGACTGCTTTGTCCTAGATGGTGTAAAGCTTCTTGTATTGTCAGAGCTGCACTAATCCAGACGAGTGGAGAGTACTCCATCACAATCTTTATGTGTACTTTGTAGATGGTAGGTTCTGGGGAGTCAGGAGGTGAGACATTTGTATTCCCAGTATTCGACAGTACTTGTATGGCTAGTCCTGTTCAGTTTCTGATTAAGAGTAATCCTCAGGCTGTTGATAGTGGGGAATCAGTGATGGTAATGTCATTAAAGGTCAAGGGATGAGAGATTTACCTTGTTGGAGGGATGACTATTACCTGGCACTTGTGTGACGTGAATGGTACTTGCCACATATTTGCCAAAGCCTGGATATTATCCAGGTTTTGCTGCAATTAGACATGGACTACTTCAGTGTCTGAGAAGTCATGAATGGTGCTGAACATTATTTAATTATCAGTGAACATCTCCACTTCGAACCTTATAATGAAGAGAGGTACATTGATGAAGCAGCTGTAGCTAGTTAGTCCAAGACTCCTGCCCCTGAGGAACTGCTGCAGAGATGATCTGGAGCTGAGATGAATGAACTCCAACCACCACCACCATTTTCCTTTGTGCTGGGTATTAATCCACCCCATATAGAGTCATAATTGCTCCCAACTCTCATTGACTCATGTTTTCTAGAGCTCGTTGCCATATTTGTTCAAATGCAGCCTTGATATCAAGGGCAATCAAGGCTTGTGGCAAGTTCTGAATTGCGTCTTCAGCGCTTTGATTGGAATGTTGTCAGAGACCATAGCTTTGGCAGTATCCAGTGCTCCAACCATTTCTTTATATCACACGGACTGATTAGAATCATTTGAAAACTATCATCAGTGATACTGGAATCTCTGGAGAAGGCCATGATCACCCACTTGACATTTCTGGATGAAGATTGTTGTGAATCCTTCAGCCATGTCTTTTGCACTAATTGCTGGTCTCCCCCATTGCTGAGGACGGGAATAATTGTGGAACTTCATCCTCCACTGAGATGTTCAGTTGTCCAACACCATTCATGACTGAATGCGACAGGATTGCAGAATTTAGATCTGATCCATTGGTAGTGGTATTGTTTAGCTCTATCTATCACTCACTGCTTCTGCTGTTTGTCATGCAAATAGTCCTGTTTTGTAGCTTCACCTCATTTTTAGGTATGCCTGATGCTGCTTCTGGCATGTCCGATGCTGCTTCTGGCATGTCCTGCTATGCTCTTCATTGAACCATGTTGATACTTTGGCTTGATGGTAACGGTAGAGTGGGGGATATGCCATACAATGAAGCTAAAGATTGTGTTTTAGTGCAATTTGGCTACTGCTGATAATTTACAGTGCTTCTTGGATGCCCAGTCTGTCGCATTAAACATGCTGATAGTTGCATAGAACACAATGGAGGGTATTCTCAGTGTGAAGAATGGGACTTTTTCAGGCTCAATAGGGCTGTGTTTGCTGTCTTCACTTCCAGTGCTCTAGTCAATGCCTTATAGTCCGATTTGTTTCATTCCTTTTTTTCTATTGTAGCGATTGACACAACTAAATGGCTTGCTATGCTATTTCAGAAGGCAGTTAAAAGTCAACCACATTTATGTGGGTCAGGACACCTATGAAAGATGACAGTTCTCTAAATGGCATTAATGAACTAGATGGGTGTTTGCAACAGTCAACAATGGTTTCATGACCCCCATTAGTCTTTTAATTCCATATTTTTATTGAATTCAAATTACACCATCTGCCTTAGTGGGATTTGAACTCGGAATATTACTTGCATTTCTGGATTACTTGTTCATTGACAATGCCACTAGGCATCATCTCCCGATTGGACAAGGATGTTAATGCATGTTATTATAGAATGGTATTCTAAGTATGATTAACATGTCTTTCAAGAAAGAACATTATGATCAATCATTGCATTAAAATCATATCGACATTGCACTATATCATTTTGTAGTGACATTTGAAGTGTCAAACACTTCAATTATCCGCCAAAATGTCCCTGGCTCCTCAGCAGACATCCCCCAGTGACCTTGAATTCATTAAGGTTTTTTTTTAATTTGGCTTCTAAAATCTACTGTAGCATCAGGACAAATACTCAAATTTCTTGTGGTCATCATAATGGTAACCTTGCCTTCAGAAAAGTGGATTTTGCACACAAGATATTCCCAATTTATGAATAGTCCAGACAAGAATAGCATGGCTTTTGGAAAACAGAGGATATTTGGTTTGCAGCCAAATATTGTCACAATTTCAGGTTGCCTGACTCAACTTCACCCTCTACTGCCTGATAAAACTTAAGCCTCTTAATTATTGTCATCTGTGTTTGACAAGACTACTTTCATTACATTGCAATGTTGAAATAAATTATTAAAAATACATATTTTTCTCAAGACATTGATAATACATACTAAATATACTTTTTAATGTTCTACTTCAGGTTTACAGAAACAAAATACTATTCTTCTGTTTCTCAGATTCTCCCTGTTCTCTATAATCAAGTTGCCAGTTGTGAAACTCTAACTTTCTGATAGGATGAAATGGTAATAGTGCAACCTGCTGTGAAAGAGTTATTTATTGAGAAGGAGCTGGCAGTCACATGTAATACACCCCTTGCGTTATCTGCCAAGTTACCAAATAGAGAATATCATTTACGGTAAAGTAGCTGACTGAATATAGCCTCTTTGAAAAGAATAACAAAATATGTAGCATTGAGATCAAAAACTGTTTGGCAGTCGTCTACATGCTGACTGCCTGCTTGAGATAGCTGGTAGTGTGGATTGATATCCTTTGCAAAAACTGAATTGCACATTTTGTGTTACTTAAAAGACTTTGTGAGATTAGGAACCTAAGATCTAGATCTAGATATCTAGCTTTATTCCACATTTTCTGCTTCTTGCCACATTTCCTTAACTTGATTCACATAGGTTGTATGACTCCATTGCAGCCTTCAAGCTAGTTTGCATTTATAATCTTGAGTATTTATATTGAGTCACTGTGGGACACTAGTGTAGTTAATTTCCATTTTTAATGTTGCAGTGAGGAATTCAGAGCAAGTACTTAATAGTTGTTAATAATGAAAGAAGTTAGACATTGTCAGGCTTCAAGGCCTGTGCACAGCTGTGAGCAGATCCGTGGGGAGGATTTTCAGGTAACAAATCCAGACGTATAGGCTCCCCAGATGTTCCGCAGAGTTAACTGCAGGGTGTTTAAATTTTTCAAAGAGGTTTCCTGTCTGACATCATCATTTGGGTGGGGTGGTATTGAACAAATTGGATATTGTGGGGACATGAGATATACAATGAAAAAAGAAAATTTACAGCCCAGGAACAGGCCCTTCGGCCCTCCAAGCCTGAACTGATCCAAATCTACTGTCTAAACCTGTCACCCAATTCCGAAGCGTCTGTATTCCCCTGCTCCCCACCTACTCATGCATTTTTTCAGACGCATCTTAAATGAATCTACCGTGCCTGCCTCTACCACCTCTGCTGGTAACACGTTCCAGACACCCACTGCCCTCTGTGTGAAGTACTTGCTGCGTGTATCCCCCTCAAACTTTTCACCTCTCACCTTGAAAGCGTGACCTCTCGTTATTGAATCCTTCACCCTGGGAAAAAGCTTATCCCTATCCACCCTGTCTATACTCTTCATGATCTTGTAAACCTCAACCAGGTCCCCCCTCAATCTCCTTTTTTCTAATGAAAACAAACCTAACCTATTCAACACCTCCTCATAGCTAACACCTTCCATACCAGGCAACATCCTCGTAAACCTTCTCTGCACCTTCCCCAAAGCGCCCACATCCTTTTGGTAATGTGGCGACCAGAACTGTACACAGTATTCTAACTGCAGCTGAACCAATGGCTTGTATAATTTTAACACGATTTGCCAGCACTTATACTCAATACCCCGTCCAATGAAGGCAAGCATACCATATGCCTTCTTGACCACTCTATCCACCTGTGCAGTAACCTTCAGGGTACAATGGACCTGCACTCCCAGATCTTTCTGCCCATCAACTTTTCCCAAGGCTCTTCCATTCATTGTATAATTCGCTCCAGAATTAGACTTGCTTAAATGCATCTCCTCACATTTATCTGGATTGAACTCCATCTGCTACTTTTCCACCCAACTCCCCAGTCTATCTATATTCTCCTGTATTCTTTGACAGTCCCTTATGCTTTCTGCTACTCCACCAATCTTTGTGTCATCTGCAAACTTGCTGATCATACCAAAAGTGCCCTCTTCCAGATCATTTATGTATATCACAAACAACAGTGGCCCCAGCACTGATCCCTGTGGAACACCACTGGTCACCTTTCTCCATTTCGAGAAACTCCCTTCAACTACTACTCTCTGCCTCCTGTTACTCAACCAGTTCTTTACTTCTCTAGCTAAAACACCCTGCACACCATGTGACTTCACTTTTTCTATTAATTTACCATGGGGAATCTTATCAAATACCTTACTAAAGTCCATGTATATGACATCGACAGCCCTTCCTTCATCTATCAATCTGGTCACTTCCTCAAAGAACTCTAGTAAGTTGGTAAGGCACAATCTCCCCCACACAAAACCATGTTGCCTATCACTGATAAGCTCATTCTTTTCTAAATATAAATAGATCCTATCCCTCAGTACCTTCTCCAGCAACTTTCCCACCACTGACGTCAGGCTCACTGGTCTGTAGTTACCCGGAATATCCCAACTATCCTTCTTGTGCAGGGGGACAACATGAGCTACTTTCCAGTCCTCCGGCACCTCACCCAAGTTTAAGGATGCCACAAAGATATCTGTCAAGGCCCCAGCTATTTCCTCTCTTGCTTTCCTCAGCAACCTGGGATAGATCCCATCCGGTCCTGGGGATTTGTCCACCTTAATAACCTCTAACCTACCCAACACATCTTCCCTACTTATGTCAACGTGATCCAAACTAATCAAATTTCTATCTCTAATCTCAACATTCATCATGTTCCTCTCCTCAGTGAGTACTGATGCAAAGTAATCATTCAGAATCTCACCCATTGTCTCAGGTTCAACACATAGCCTTCCTTTAGTGGACCAATCCTTTCTCTAGTTATCCTTATCCTTTACCTTCTTATATATGCTTCTTATATAAGAATAAAAGGCTTTGGGATTCTCCTTAATTCTGCTCACTAAAGCTATTTCATGACCCCTTTTAGCCCACTTGATTCCTCGTTTAAGACTGGTCCTACTCTTCCCATATTCCTCCAGGGCCCATTCTGTTCTTAGCTGCCTAGACCTTATATACACTTCCTTTTTCCTCTTGGCTAGTCATACAATTTCTCCTATCATGCACGGTTCATGAATCTTGCCTTTTCTATCCTTTGCCTTCAATGGGACATGTCTATTTTGCACTAGCATTAATCTATCTTTGAAAGCCTCCCAATTATCAAATGTAGACTTTCCTTCAAATAGCTGTGTCCAATCCACATTTCCCAACTCCTGCCTAATTTTGATATAATTGGCCTTGGCCCAGTTTAGTACTCTTCCCTTCGGACCACTCTCATCTTTGTCTACGAGTATTCTAAAACTTCCAGAATTGTGGTCACTGTTCCCAAAGAAATCTCCCACCGCAACTTCTACCACCTGTCCTGGCTCATTCCCCAGTACCAGGTCCAATATGGCCCCTTCCCTCTTCGGACTAATGACATACTGCTATAGAAAACTCTCCTGGATGCTTCTTACAAATTCTACTCCATCCAGACCTCTGACGCTAAGTGTATCCCAGTCAATGTTGGGAAAATTAAAATCTCCCATAACCACTACCCTATTGCCTCTACACCTTCCTATAATCTGTTTACCTATTTGTTTTTCTACCTCACACTCGCCATTGGGAGGCCTGTAATACAGCCCCAACAGTATAACTGCACCCTTCTTAGTTCTTAACTCCACCCATAATGCCTCATTACCCAGCCCTCCATAGTGTCCTCCTTTAGCACAGCTGTGATATCATCCCTGACCAGCAATGCAACTCTTGCCCCCCTTTTACTTCCCTCCCTGACTTGTCTGAAGCGTCTATATCCTGGAACATTTAATTGCCAATCATGCCCTTCCTTCAACCAAGTCTCTGTGATTGCAATAACGTCATACTCCCAGGCACCAATCCAAGCCCTAAGTTAATCTGCCTTACACAATATACTCATTGCATCAAAATAGATGCATTTCAGGCCACCAGTTCTTTTGTGTTCATCTGCTCTCTACCTACTGTTCCCCTTATTAATGCTATCTTCATGATTCTTACAGTCCCCAGTTTCCACCTCGCTGTCTACTTGTTTTCTCTTCTGGTTCCCAGCCCCCTGCCACATTAGTTTAAAACCTCCGCAACAGCAGTAGCAAAACTCCCCCCAAGGACATTGGTTCCAGTCTGGTTCAGATGTAGACCGTCCATTTTGTAATAGTCTCACCTTCCCCAGAACTGGTCCCAATGTCCAATAAATCTGAACCCCTCCCTCCTACACATCCATCAAGCCACGTGTTAATCCTGCCTATTTTTTATCATTTCTACGCTGGCTGGCACATGGCACTGGTAGTAATCCCGAGATCACTACCTTTGAGGTCCCCCTCTTTAACTTCTCTCCTAGCTCCCTGAATTCTTCTTTCAGGACCTCATCTCGTTTATTTTTACTTATACCGTTGGTGCCTATATGCAAAGACAACTGGCTGTTCACCCTCCCCTTTTAGAATGCTCTGCAGCCGATTGGTGACATCTCTGACCCGAGCACCCGGGAGGCAACATACCATTCGGCCACAGAACCGCCTACCTACTCCCCTTATAATAGAATTCCCTATGACTATGGCCCGATGAGTCTTTTTCCCCGCCCTTCTGAACAGCAGTGCCTGCCACGGTGCCATGATCTTGGCAATTGCTGCCCTCTCCTGGTGAGCCATCTCCCCCAACAGTGCTATTCACGACCTCCTCAGCATTGCAGATGCTCCTAATTGAGTCCATCCGCAGCTGCAGAGCCATCATGCGGTCAAACAAGAGCTGCAGCTGGATACACTTCTTACAAGTGTAAGAGTCAGGAACGTCAGCCACGTCCCTGAGCTCCCACATCAAGCAAGAGGCACATGCCACGGGTCTGAGGTCCCCCTGACATTGTAAGCCTTAGCTTTATATCAACTAACTAAAACCAGACAATGCACTTAAATATATGAAAAAGAAAGATAAAGAAAAAATAAAAGCCTTACCTTACAGAGTCTTTTTCTTCTGGTTAGAGGAGGGGAGACGGGAGGGAGATACTATACGTGTAGTATCTCGGGTTTAGATGCTGCCCAAATATATATTAAGTCCTTACCTTCCCGGCACTCTCCTGGTCTCCACCTCCGCTTTGTCTCCCGCTGCTCCCAGACTGGAAAAAATGGGAAAACGTACCCTTCCTGGCAGCCCTCGCTTCACTCCACCATCTCTCCTTGCCGCTCTGTCAAAATGGATTGGATATAATTGAGGCAGATCAAATATTGTTGGGATTTGGAGGTCAAATGATCACACTAATCCCCTTCCGAGGATGCACGCTTGTTGGGCCTACTGCTCTTTTCAAACTTACAGAAATGCAATAAAGGCCTTTACTTCGTTAACCTGACAATTATCAATTCCTTTTTTCTCCCAGGTTCTAGAGTGCTGTGATTCCTAGCCTCCATGAAAATTAAAAATCCAGTTAAAATGAAGACTCATAGTCTCCTTAATAAAAGATTTCATTGATGAATCAACCTTCTGATAGTGAATTGGTCACCCTTCCCCTCTGAGAACTGCAGGTGGCTGGACTGGGGGTGGTTTGGAGGTGGGTTAGGGTTACTACAATTTCCCATCTACACTCATCCTATCTCAAGCAGTGAAACTCTCTTACAAAGCTCTCTCATGCAAGACACAATTTTCCAGTTAAATATGTTTACTTACCTATCACGCATAAATTGCTAAAATCTGAACACTAAAAGCATCTACGGTATACATTTATTTTTCTGTGTTTTTAAGAAAACTGAATTCAATAGACCACTCATTCCAATATTGAATATTTTATCAGTCGTTGAAAAGTTAAATACTCCGGATTATTGTATTTAAATGTGTTCTGTGATGCTAATATCCCAAATTAACCTTAGATTGTGTTATTAAATTGAATGAACATTAGTGAAATAAACAAATGCCATTTGCATTGCTTACACCAAAATGTATTCTCAATATTTTTAATCACATCTCACTTATCACCTGTATATTGAACAAAACTTAAATATACTGTCATAACCATTCTCAGATTTATCAAAAAAATGAATTAGGACATCATTTGCCAGCTCTTTTTCACTTTTGTTTGGAGTCCTAAGACAAAAAAAAATACCCCTAAAGTAAATACATGCACTTATTTTCTAATCAACAGCTTCACCACTCAAATGTTATTTCACATCCACCCAATACAAGAAATAGTGAAGTCTGAGTACTCTGTACAACTGGGAAATCAGCTCCTACACACCAGCCATTGGTGTTGCATGTACCTGGGCTGGGGGAAGGGGGGCGGGGGTATATACAAAGGAATTATTTTCTTTGGGAGAATCAAGGCCAAAGAGATATAAGCTTAAAATTAGAATTTGATCATTTAGAAGTGAAATCAAGAAGGACTTTTGAACTTCAACAATTGTTGAAACTGTTGTCCTATTTCCCTGGGTGTTGGAGGTTTCAACACTGAAAATGATTTTTGTTAGTTAAGTGCATCAAGGAATATGGAGTAAAAAGAGTTAAAGGAAATTGAGGAGAAGATCAACCATGAGCTAAGCGACTGATGGAACTCAGAGGGCTGAATGACCACATCAATTCCTTATGTTTCAAATTAATAACAGTGGAAGTGTAAAAAAAAACTGTTCTATTTCCCTGATATCATCAACATGTTTAAAGTGGTAAGTATAGAGAATGATTAAGATAATTGCATTGACACATTCTGTGAAAGTGGACTGAATTTTCCAAAATAGCCAGGTAATTGGCACCTAACCTGATCAAGAATGGTTATGAGCGGTTCACTATCACTGTGGGTCATTTAAGTGTTGCAGTGTATAACTTATTATCTGTTGTATTTTCACTTACAGCAATGCTGAAGATTGATTCTCCCTCATTAAAAAAAAATCTGTCCAATTGAAATCAATGGACAAGAAATTGAGTTTTATAATGGGACAATTGAACTGCTGCCACTGCTTTTGTACAATTAGAAGAGTAAATCAGGTGGGGGAAGAAGACTTTCACTAACAGCCAAGAACTGACAGTGTATGGACAGCATTTAAACCATTTTCAGGACACACATGAGTATCAAAGGGGCCTCAAATTAACAGTGGAAATGTACCTGCATGGAGGTGCTCAGCAGAGAAGCTCTTGTTTGGTGGGTGAAATGTTGAAAACAAGCTTGCAATGTATCAGAAGATGACATAAACTTGTTCCAGAAAAAGAAAGCAGCTAAAATGTATCTTTCTTATGTAATCCGTATAAACATTGCTGGTTAAGGTGTTCAAAGATTTCGACAACTGAAACCTGATGCATGGTACACACTCTGCTTGTTTGTTCATTAAAGTTGTATTCAAACTCCTACAACTGACATCAGACTTAGAATTTCAGACTGAAACTGCCTCTGGCTTAATTTGGGGAGGGATGTTGAGCATTTATTTAATTGCAGGCTTGAAAATTAAAGCTGGTGGAAAAATGAGTGTCCACAACAATCACTAATGTCAGGAGTTAATTTTTCACATGAAAGATGGATGGCTTACATTTGAAAATCCTCTTTTGTATTTTTCAGTTCAAAGGTAATAACTGAATCATTTTTTGTTTGAAGATTGTTTAAAATCATTGATTTCAGAAGATGCTTCAGTCATTCCAATTTCTGTCATGCTATTCTTGATGTGCGATGTGCTCTAGTTTAAATCTTGCTTTTCCAGGTATATCCGTACAATGTACTTGGGCATTCAGAGCAGAAGGAAGAACGAACACCAGCGCCGATTTTACTGGGCCATGATGTACGAGTATGCAGATGTGAACATGTTGCGCCTTCTGGAGACTTTCCTGGAGAGTGCGCCACAACTGGTGCTACAACTCTGCATAATGATCCAGAAAAACCGGGCAGAAACCTTACCATGTAAGTCTCTATCTTCCATATCTTTGTTTATTTATAACTGCTAAGTGTATGATTTATGAAGTCAACATTCATTTTATGGTGTCCATTTTCAGAGATTAAAAGTACATTATCTATGTTAAAAATATTTGGCATTTGTGTCCTGATCTGCTTTCAAAACACAATGCAATGATATATAGCACATTACAGTATGTAATTATGTGGATTAGGGCATTGAAATAATAACATGACTTTTCAGCGTCAATAACTCAAAGGTTTTGCTAAATATATATTATATATATCTATGTTACTCTTTTGTGACAACAGAATTTAGTTAACACTTTAGATGGAATTGTTCAAAGTTAAGAACTGAGTGCAAAACTGAAAAGCAATTTACATTTTATGCAAATTATTGTGAATTGATATGGGGGAGTCACTGCATCAGATAGTTTTAACTAAAAAAATTAAAGTTGAACTATTCTTTGTTTTTTGCGAAATCCTAGCAAGTAGGATACAATTTTATTGAATACATGGAGAGTTTTATCAAGTGCACCTATATTCACAAGTAAATAGATTGTATAGCTTAAGCTTTAATAATGTCAACAGAATTAACAAAATTGATGAAAATAGTTTACTATACTAAAGGGATTAAATATCCATGAACAAAAATTGAAATGGGAAGTTCGAATCAAAAGAATATCATGAGAATATTTTACATAAAGAGTAAGATAGTTCTAGAATTAGTTTTTATGGGATGCTGTTGAAGCAATTCAGTAGGTTCAGAAGATGTTTCTGGGGAGTGAGGAGACTGTGAATATTGTCAGAGGTTGCTTTGGGATTTTGGCCTTTTTTCATTCTCCTAAATTTTGTTAAGTTCTAAAGTTACCACTTAGGCATCCTGCTGTCAGTCTTTCCTTAGAAACATTCACTCTCAAGTTGATACAAATATCTGCTCTCAATAATTAATTTGAAGCTCTCAAAAGTAGCATGCTGTAAAAGCCTGAAATCTGAAAATTAAGAGAAAGAATAACACTGATTACCTCTGTTGTACCCAAAATGAATCATTACTGGCAAGGTCACAAAATGGTCTTAATCCAAACACACCCCAAAAAGATTGTCTGTATCCCTGGCAGCTTCTTTGCAAAGACATGCTGAAGGGAAAAAAAAAGTAAAAATCCTTCTCTTCTTGAATCGAGACAGTTATATGCACATGGATATCATTGTCAGTGGTATCACTGTAATTGCTGAGATCATTATGCCTCTTCCTCTCAGCTGTTAATTCTTTACCAGTGTTCACCAGACCAGGATCAGAGAATCTCCCACCATTGGAAGTCATGGAATTTGGCCAATCATATTAATAACCTTGATTGAGGCAAAGCCAAAGTTCACTTCTCAGCAACAGTAAGACCAACAAGATGATTAGGGGTTTAGATAAGGTCGACAGTGAGAATCTTTTTCCACATATGGAGTCAGCTATTACAAGGGGACATAGCTTTAAATTAAGGGGGGGGGTAGGTATAGGACAGATGTTAGGGGTAGGTTCTTTACTCAGCGAGTCGTGAGTTCATGGAATGCCCTGCCAGTAGCAGTGGTGGACTCTCCCTCATTATGGGCATTTAAGCGGGCATTGGATAGGCATTTGGAGGATAGTGGGCTAGTGTAGGTTAGGTGGGCTTGGATCGGCGCAACATCGAGGGCCGAAGGGCCTGTACTGCGCTGTATTCTTCTATGTTCTATGTTCTATAACATATAAGTTCTCAGCTAAGAGCCTGTGTGGCATAGTTGTAGTGTCCCTTGCTGTGGACTAGAAAGCCTGGATTCATATCCCACATGCTCCAGTGGTGTCTTATAACATGCCTGAACAGGTTAATCAAAAATATCTGAATTCTGGTCTAATTTGTGTTATTACTACAACATTCCATCTTACATCTGAATGCTAAATATTCCTGGCCACAAGGTGTATTATTGGAGAAAAAGTGACATTATTCAGTTAACTATAATATGAGTAGGATATTGGACAGATGTGTAAAATGTTAAACTTAATTGTTCTTAATAAAAATCCCTTGCTATGTTCTTCTTTATATCAATCCATTCCCACCAATAGATATTCATCCATTGGAAACTCAGCTGGTCCTCCCATCAAGTGTTGGTCTAAGCTAGTATCAGTGTCATGATACTGTTACTGAAAGCAGTGGCATTAAATTAGTCTTAGACATGAGTAAAAGGGAAGCTTATTTTATGTCCTACCTCATTTCCTTTTCCTTCTTCATTAATAGTAACTTAGCACAACATTGAAAGGTGATGACAACTTCATTTATAGGACTTGTTTTCTGATCTTTGACCAACTAGCTATGTCAGTTCATGGGATTCTGGGAGGAAGGTAAATAAAACTGCAAATCTAGATTTAAAAGATTGCCCATTTTTTGTTTATCTTGAACAAATAGGCAGGAACATTTAAATCCCATATAAATAACATAAAGATGATACATTAAACATTATGTGAAAGGTAAAATTATGTAGATTTGAAGACTTACAGGAGAATTTGGAGTGAGAGTTTGACTGGAATATCTGACTTGAACAGATAATGAAAGAAGTAAAGGGCATAGGAACTGTGCAAACTGAAATTTATTGGACAACTATACATGTTGCTGAGAGTTATAGTTTGTTGCAGCACCATTAAGGGTGTCTACAACATTCTGTGTGAGTTGATTGCTGCTACTTTTCCTGGGTAGATTCAGTCAAACAGATGATTCAAAATGTTTGAAACAGATCAATAAGTCAAGCCATATCATCAAATCCAAGCATCACAGGACATATTTACAAGACATGTTTGATGCCTGCATCTGTGTAGGAGCAAATGCAATTTGAATCCTGTCACTTGCTCACACTCTCATGCTTTCTATTCGAGATGCCTCATTAGTTTCTTTTTTCACTCAAAAAGCAAAACTGCCAGATGTGTGGTGGTGGAGAGTACTACCCTACCCAAACAGCAAGTTTTCTGGGGTCAGGCAAATTTAAATCTTTTCAGTGGCTTTACTACCGGGGAATGCACTGCCCTGAGTGAAAGGGATGATGGTTGCTTTTGCAGCATATTCTAACACCTGTGAATCCTAAAAATGGAAGAGATTAACATTCACAACTATAAAATGTTCCTGGATTTGTCTCAGACATGCAGCAATCATTCACTTGACTAGCTTTGTGGATTTTGGGTAATTGTCAGCTTTGCTTCAGTAGAAAGGCTCCAGCTTTTTCATCAAATTGTTGCATGTTCAAGATCTGTTCTGGAACCTTGAGAAATAATCCAGGTTGACATGCTAATGTATGTATATGTGAGTGCTGAGCTGGGACCAGGAAAGCTGGTGCTGCTAATCAGAGGGGACTAGACATGGTCAGCACTGCCCCTTTAACCAACCAAACAAGGTTTTCCCATACATGGGAGAGACAGAAGAAAAGTTCTGAAGGAGATTCATACCGGACTTGAAGCTTTACCTCTGTTGCTGTCTCAACAGATGCTGGAGACAAAAAAAACATAGATGCTGGAATCCAAAGTAGACAAGCAGGAGGCTGGAAGAACACAACAAGCCAGGCAGCATCAGGAGGTGGAGATGTCAATGTTTTGGGTGTAACCCTTCTTCAGGTCTGGGGGTGGCTGTAAGGGGACCTGCAGATAAAAATGCTGCCAGACCTGCCTGAATTTCTCCAGCACATTGTTTTTATTTCCAATTTCCAGCATCAATAGTGTTTTACCTGTAAGAAACAGTTACTTCAATCAGAGAATCTGTCTCTCATATGTCTCTCCAATAGCAGGCTGTTTCTCTCCTTTACTTACTCCGGATAGGTTCAGTTGTGGGGATTATTGAGTCGGAATCCAGGCCTTCCCCCACCCCCACCCTGCCCAAAGAATGCCTAGGATTTTTTATGCATTTTTTTTTAATTGAAGCAGATAGTATTCAAATTAGTGTTCAAAAGAAACATTAGATACATACTTGGAGAAAAACTAAAGGAAGAATTGTTGAGGGCTAGGGGTGGAATGCTATAAGTGGTAGAACTGACTGTGTTACTCTTCAAAAGAACTGGCATGGACTCAATGAATTATATGACCTCCTTTTGTGTTGCACTGTTACATTTTATTGAACTCTAAACATATTCTGAAGGCACTTGGTGGGAGCGGTAAGAGCCTTGGAAACAAGAGAACAGAAGGACCCATGATTTCTTGCTCTCGACCTGTTGTAACAGGTATTGTCTTTGAATAAGACATAAAACCAAAGCTCCCTTTTACTTCCCCATAGATGTAAAAGATCCCATTGAATTATTTGAAAAGAACAGGATCTCCTCCTGGTGTCTTGGTTAAAATTTATCCTTCAATCAATCAATTCATAAAACAGATTTATTTCATGAGATGACTGGTACATCACAAAAGAAGGTGATTCAGGTCTTCTTGTCCTTTATGGCTCCCTGCAAGAGCAACTCCACGTAACTACCTTCTCTGAGTCCCACAAACACTTTCTCTTGCAAGTCACTAGCTGCATAAGAATAACCATGTGACTCTTGATTCTTTTGTCAATCATCATAAATCAATGTTGTCTGGTTCTCTGTCTTTATGCCAGTGGGAACAGTTTCTCTTGAGCTTGGACTGCTCTATTACAGTGGAGAAAGTGAGGTCTGCAGATGCTGGAGATCAAAGTTGAAACTTTATTGCTGGAACAGCACAGCAGGTCAGGCAGCATCCAGGGAACAGGAGATTCTGATTGTAAATCTTTTCTGTGCCCTCTCTCAAACAATAAGATCCTTTCCAAAATCTGGAATCTGTACTGCTCCAGTTGAGGCCAAACAAGCACTTTCTAAATTCTCATGATAATATTATAATCTATACCATCATTTTATGAAACTGAGGATCCAGTATGTCTTTTAAAACCTTTTTAATTTGGCCTGTCAACTTTAAGATTTGCACATAAAATCCCTCAAGATTCAGCACACTTTTTAGAATTTTACCTTATTATTTCTCCATTTATTCTTCCTATAAAATATATGACTGTGCATATTCATTATTAAATTTTATATATCATGTACCCTCTCATTCCGCCAGCTTGTCTTTGTACTTTTGAAGTTTATGACTATACTCCTCAGTTTGCAGTAATTCAAAATTTTGTATCATCTGCAAATTTTGAAACTGTAGCAAGTATACCCAAGGGTATGTCATTAATATACACCATATCAAGTAAAACAATGCTGCCAGACCTACTTCCTAACCCTTTCTTCTAGTCTGAGAAACAACTGTTCATTACACTATTTTTCATGGCCTTCAGCTAATTTCATGTCCATGCTATCACTGTCACTGTTATTGGGACCTTTAACTTTAATGACATGTCTATGATCGTGTTTTTAGATGCCCAAGTGCATCATAACAATCATATCATATTTATTACAGTGGCTCAGCCTTTTCTCTAAAGAAAATAACTCAGCCTTGCCAATCAGATAACTGGACACACCTTGTAAATCTTTTCTGTGCCCTCTCTCAAACAATAAGATCCTTTCCAAAATCTGGAATCTGTACTGCTCCAGTTGAGGCCAAACAAGCACTTTCTAAATTCTCATGATAATATTATAATCTATACCATCATTTTATGAAACTGAGGATCCAGTATGTCTTTTAAAACCTTTTTAATTTGGCCTGTCAACTTTAAGATTTGCACATAAAATCCCTCAAGATTCAGCACACTTTTTAGAATTTTACCTTATTATTTCTCCATTTATTCTTCCTATAAAATATATGACTGTGCATATTCATTATTAAATTTTATATATCATGTACCCTCTCATTCCGCCAGCTTGTCTTTGTACTTTTGAAGTTTATGACTATACTCCTCAGTTTGCAGTAATTCAAAATTTTGTATCATCTGCAAATTTTGAAACTGTAGCAAGTATACCCAAGGGTATGTCATTAATATACACCATATCAAGTAAAACAATGCTGCCAGACCTACTTCCTAACCCTTTCTTCTAGTCTGAGAAACAACTGTTCATTACACTATTTTTCATGGCCTTCAGCTAATTTCATGTCCATGCTATCACTGTCACTGTTATTGGGACCTTTAACTTTAATGACATGTCTATGATCGTGTTTTTAGATGCCCAAGTGCATCATAACAATCATATCATACTTATTAACCCTATAAATTCATGACCTTAGTCAAACATTATTTGCTTTTATTACATATGTGCTGGCTTCCATTTATTAACCCACATTTGTTAAATTATTGTGTATTTTATCCTGATTATCATCTCTATTATCTTTCCCACCACCAGTGTTAAACTGATTTACTTGTACTACTGGGCTTATCTTTTGAACAGGGGTGTAACATATGCAATTCTCCAATCCTCTGGCACTACTTCATTGCTGAAGGAGAATTGGATGATAATGGACAATATCTCGTCAATGATCACCCTTATCTCTTGAATGTCTGTGGATACAGCTCCCCAGTGCTTGTGGCTTGTCAACTTTAAGTACAAGAAACTTTTCCAGTGTCTCTTCTTAGTAAATGTTTAGCGTATCCAGTGGCTTAATATCTACTCCTTCACTATGACTTTGGCAACATTGTCTTCTTTGTTAAAGCCTGTTAGAAAGTATTCATTTAATACTTCAGACATACCCTCTGCTTCAATACTGAAATCCCCTTTATGATCCTGATTTGGCTTCATCCCTCCTCTTGCCACTTTGATCTCACTACATCATCATTACTGATCTGCAATACTTCGAGCATCACTTAGAATCACACCGATATACTGCACGGAAACAGATCCTTCAGTCCAATTTGTCCATGCTGACCAGATATCCCAACCCAATCTAGTCCCAACTGCCAGCACCCGGCCCATATCCCTCCAAACCCTTCCTATTCATATACCCATCAAGATACCTTTTAAATGTTGCAATTGTACTAGCCTCCACCACTTCCTCTGGCAGCTCATTCCATACACGTACCACCCTCTGTGAGAAAACGTTGCTCCTTAGGTCTCTTTTTTATATCGTTCCCCTCTCACCCTAAACCTATGCCCTCTAGTTCTGGACTCACCCACTACAGGGAAAAGACTTTGTCTATTTATTCTATCCATGTCCCTCATAATTTTTTAAACCTCTATAAGGTCACTCCTCAGCCTCTGACATTTCATGAAAAACAGCCCCAGCCTGTTCAACCTCTCCCTATTGCTCAAATCCTCCAACCCTGGCAACATTCTTGTAAATCTTTTCTGAACCCTTTTAAGTTTCACAACATCCTTCCGATACGAAGGAGACCAGAATTGCATGCAATATTCCAAAAGTGGCCTAACCAATGTCCTGTACAGCTGCAACATGACCTCCCAACTCCTGTACTCAAAACTCTGAACAATAAAGGAAAGCATACCAAATGCCTTCTTTACTATCCTATCTACCTGCGACTCTACTTTCAAGGAGCTATGAATCTGCACTCCAAGGTCCCTAGGACCTTACCATTAAATGTATAAGTCCTGCTAAGATTTGCTTTCCCAAAATGCAGCACCTCACATTTATCTGAATTAAATTCCATCTGCCACTCCTCAGCCATTTGGCCCATCCAGTTTTAATCTGAGGTAACCTTCTTCGCTGTCCACTACACCTCCAATTTTGGTGTCATCTGCAAACTTACTAACTATACCTCTTATGTTCACATCCAAATCATTTATAGTGGGAAAAGTCAGTACATAAAACGGGATATGAATTTAATATTATGAGTGCAATTTTAAAACCACCCCTCAATAGTTTTGGAAGTGTTGGATTCAGAAATATAATCCTAAAAATTAAGGTTGCCTCAACAAACCACTGACCACCTTGGACAAAGCTCTCATTGAATGGAGGAGGTCTGTTTGAAATATAAAATCACAGGTTTTTGATCTCAGCAGTACAAGGAACTAATTTTACCTTTCACTTGGGGGAAGTCCATGCTTTCAACTGCCTGGCAGCAGCAACAAGCGAACATAACAGAAGAGGTCCAAGCGAATGTCAAAACATCTCTGTCTTAGATGTCTTTGTGAACAGGAGTACTCCACTGAGCTACATAAGAAGGCTTTGGTCTTCCCCAGCCCTGACATTCTTCAATTGAGAGGAAATCTTGGGTTACCTTCCTTGTATGAACGCAGGAAATTACCTCCACTGTCTGAGTATGTGAGACCATATTTTTGAAGCTGAAAGGAGCCCAAGCAGTCTTTTTCTAAATATATATTATTAAGTCAGAATACAGTTACAAGAACTATTTGTTTAACCTTGGGTCTTGCCACATTTACTGAGGAATTAGGCAGTATAAGGTAGACTTTGATGGATGTGCTCTGTTTATGGAAAACACTTAAGGAATTAATTAATTCAGTTGAATTTGTGGTTTGTGTAATTATGAATTTCTGTCTTTGAAAGCTATTATGTTTATTTCTATTGCACACACAGAAAATGGACTTCAAACTCGAGAGGTTGATGCACCATAGGCCACTTGGAAACAAATATGATATCCATAGTTTTACCCTTAAGTTGCTTACAATTTATATTTTTTTCAGGAAATTGTGTTGCTAAAATATTACCTGACACCACATGCTTCATTTCTCAAAAGGGTACTTGATATGATATGACAACAAGCACTCTAGCAACTTTTATGTGTTGCATTATTAGAAATGGGCGGCACGGTGGCACAGTGGTTAGCACTGTTGCCTCACAGCGCCAGAGACCCGTTTTCAATTCCAGCCTCAGGCGACTGACTGTGTGGAGTTTGCATGTTCTCCCCGTGTCTGCGTGGGTTTCCTCCGGGTGCTCCGGTTTCCTCCCACAGTCCAAAGATGTGCAGGTCAGGTGAATTGGCCACGCTAAATTGCCCGTAGTGTTAGGTAAGGGGTAAATGTAGGGGTATGGGTGGGTTGTGCTTCGGCGGGTCGGTGTGGACTTGTTGGGCCGAAGGGCCTGTTTCCACACTGTTTCCAATCTAATCTAATCTAATCTAAAATAATCTAAATATGACTTCTTGATTGCTATCTTGTTAAATTGTGTAGTTCACTTTCACGTTGATGTCCAATGAATGAATGTCCTTTATTTATACTGAAATAAATTCTTCCTTCCACTGGATGTAGGTTTGCTTGCTTAGCTGAAAGGCTAATTTTCAGACGTTTTGTCATCATACTAGGTAACATCTTCACTGAGCCTCCAGACGAAGCACTGCTGATGTTTCCTGCTTTCTACTTATATGCTTGGGTTTATTTGGATCCGTGATGTCATTTCCTGTGGTGATGTAATTTCCTGTTCTTTTTCTCAGGGAGTGGTAAATGGGGTCCATGTCAATGTGTTTGTTGATAGAGTTCTGGTTGGAATGCCATGCTTCTAGGAATTCTCTTGCATGTCTCTGTTTGACTTGTCCTAGGATGGATGTGTTGTCCCAGTCGAAGTGGTGTCCTTCGTTATCTGTATGTAAGGATACTAGTGAGACAGGGACATGTCGTTTTGTGGCTAGTTGGTGTTCATGTATCCTGGTGGCTAGTTTTCTGCCTGTTTGTCCAATATAGTGTTTCTTGCATGGTATTTTGTATCTTGCACAGGATCTCTGATATCAGGGTTCTTAGCAGAGACAATAATGCAGAGACTCGAACAAACAGCTCTGCCAACCATCCAACCCAAACTTTGGGTCTGCTATGTGGATGACACCTTTGTCATCGCCAAACAAAACAAATTTGAGGAAACCTTCATGACCATCAATTATACCCTTACTGGCATAAAATTCACTAAAGAGGAGAAAAACATCAACAAACTGCCATTCCTAAATGTCACAGTACAGCGAACAATCAATGGGGAACTTCAAACCAGCATCTACAGGAAAACTCCACATACAGACCAAATATTGAACTACAGAAGCAATCGTCGCAACATCCACAAATGAAGCTGCATCAGAACATTATTTCAATGAGCCAACACACACTGCAGCACAGAGGAACTACGCAGAGCAGAGGAAAATCAACTATATAGTGTATTCAAAAAGAATGGGTACCCAATGAACAGTCTATTGATTTCTCAGCAACAAGCCCAAGCAAGCAGACAAAACGTGTCCAGAAGCCCTCGCCACTCTACCCTACATCAAAGATATCTCAAAAATGACTGCCAGACTACTCAGACCCCTTGGCATCATGGTAGCCCATAAACCCACCAACACACTAAAACAGCAGCTAGTGAACTTGAAAGACCCTATACAGATAACAAGCAAAACTAATGTCATTTACAAAATATTGTGCAGGAACTGTAATAAACACTCTTTTGGACAAGCAGGCATAAAACTAGCCACCAGGATACATGAACATCAACTAGCCACAAAACGACATGGCCCTCTCTCACTAGTATCCTTACATGCAGATAACAAAGGACACCACTTCAACTGGGAAAACACATCTATCCTAGGACAAGCCAAACAGAACACGAGAACTCCTAGAAGCATGGCATTCCAACGTGAACTCTATCAACAAACACATTGACTTGGATCCCATTTACCACCCCCTGAGAAAATGAACAAGAAATGACATCACTGTAGGAAATTACATCATCACAGGAAATGGCATCAGCAACCCAAAGAAAACCAAACATATAAATAGAAAGCAGGAAACGTCAGCAGATGTTACCTATTATGGTGAAGAAACGTCTGAAAAATGAACCTTCTATCTCAGTGAGCAAGCCAACATCCAGAACCACAATCTGAGTTACAAATCTTCTCAAAACTCACTCTTCCTTCCATGATGAATGCATTTCAATCTCCACATTAAGGTTTTGATCCTCCTCCACCTTTATTTTCATTCTAGGTTGGCGTATTTAGTGCTTTGTTATTATTAACCTGATGCCTCTGTTCCTGCCATTTAAAAATAGATAAGAATGCAAGATCTTGTAGCTGGTGTGGGCTGTGGAAGCTTAAATATTTGTCGTGAGGTACAAAACTCTTACAGCCCATATCATTTATTAAATCTTGTTTGGGAGATGGTTTTGATGTTTGTGTGTGCTGATTGAAATACATTAAAATTACTTTTCATAAGTTCATGATTAAATTAATCCAATGTTAATTACTCCTTCAGAAGTAGCCCCCTTTACTCTTTGGATTGGATTATCCTTTGCCAATCCTGGATAAAATTATGTAATCTGATGGGTCAAATTAAAATGTATCTCAGATCTAAGAGATTTTCATTTCTCTTCTCAAATACTTCCTCTGAAAATCTCAGCAATGTTGAAATTTAGTTCTTTCTAGCAGAAGTCTAATATAAAACTTATTTTGACAAAATACATCCTGTCAACAGTTAATCTGTTCCACAACAAAGAAAACAAAGCTCTTTTCCCTACCATAGGTTTGTTAAGATTAAATACAGCACAAATCAAATCACTTATATGGAAGTATCTCTTTGCTACATCACCAAACAAGTTACATATGACATACAATGATTTACATGTGAAGTAACTAAAGATAGTAGATATAAATATATCTATAAATTAAATCCTGACTGCCACAATATTTATTTTAACTAGTTTTATATTCATTTGCACAGTGATTGTTTATGTCTAATATTATAGGCATAATTAATTTTGTAAGAGATATGTACAGAACAGAGAAGTGATATGCAGTGGTTCTGGTTACTTCAGCATTAATTTTCCTGATCCACAAGTTGGCATGTTGAAAATATTGGGGGATAATGGAATTCTTCATGCTACAGTGTTACAAAGCAAGCAAACTATACTTAAAGTATCGCACCTGTCTCAAAATTTCATGTAACTTCTGCAATAATTTAGCTTGGTGAAAGTTGCCTTAGCCATTTGATAACATTTTATTAAAAATTTAAATCTATGGCACATTTTATTTTATGCATATTCCCTTTTGAATGTATACTGTGGAGTATCTAGTTTTATTGTAAAATCTTTAAACTACTAATCTTGCCAGAGAAATTAGATTATTAAATTGTGCCAATGCTAATTTTTAGAGAAACGTTTTTGAACATATTATCTGTACAATATATATGGTATGTCACATAATGCTATTTTATGGACATAAAAATATACTGTGCAAGTGGTTCTGTGGTTAGCACTGCTGTCTCAAGCATCAGGTACCCAGGTTCAATTGCACCATCTGTATGGAGTTGCACATTCTCCCTATGCCTGCATGGGTTTCCTCTGGGTGCTCTGGTTTCCTCCCACAATAAAGATGTACGGGTTAGATGGATTGGCCATACCAAATTGCCCATAGTGTGCAAGTTAGGTGGATTACGCATAGGAAATACAGAGTTATAGAGTAAAGGGTTGGATCTGGGTGGGTTGCTCTTCAGACGGTCAGTGTGGACTGTATGGGCTGAATGGCCTGCTTCCACACTGTAGGGATTCCATGTAGATTTTTAACAGATATTCAAACTTTCAACATGCCAAAGATAATTCAGCTCCAACAAATTTCACATGCATTATTTCAGGCCAATTCTAACAATGATATTTGGTTATAGTGGGAATATTATTCACTTGGTTGCCTTTCTTAAGAAATATGCTGAAAATTATTAACATACTGACACGTTATCTTCAGAATGGCTTAGTCCAGCCAGATGGAGCACTCTCTGGGTATGATATGGAATACATTCTACTACTAATAGAGCAGTTCTTTGTTTAGAGACAGGTTTACCTTCACAGAAAGTAGCTGTAGATATTCTGACAATTTCAGCTTTTTCTACATAGTAACAGAGAACTGTCCTCATATCCACATGATTTCAAACTGCATACCATTTCAGACGTATGTCGAGAAGGGAAGATGGAATGGTGATTTCATGCATCACTTGGAATTCAGATAGAACTCTGGGCCCAAATGTTTGAATGTGGACTAAGCACTGCTCTGTCCTCATAACAGGTGAGGTAGGGATATTCAGTGACTAAGTCAGAAAGCTCACTACCCTTGCAGCAGACACAATAGCAGTTTTCCATGAAAGGAACTTTGCCACATGAAGCATGTTACAATTTTGGAATTTAAGTACTTTCCTGGTTCTCAATCATGGTTCCTATTGTTCCTCTACGATGAACTTTACCCTTTCTTCTTTGGATTCAGTTATGTCC